>NC_089721.1:59842049-60109549 GCF_031753505.1 Anomalospiza imberbis | reverse complement strand
AAATTCTGTCACATCTTGAAAAGAAAAAGAAATCACAGAGATACTTTTTAAACACATGCTGCTTCAGTATTTTAAGTCACAGGTGTTTTTTCTTTCTTTAGTTTATCCCAGGTCTTGGAATCAATCTGCACATTCAATTATGCAGTGAATCTTGGGAAGTGACTTACAGCACAAGCTGTAGAGTGATAGGTTCCTACTAACTGAGCTGCAACAGAGTGAGCCGCCTGCAAGAAAGTAAGGACTTTCTTACCTGTCTGCCTGAATAACCTGAATAACCTCAAAGGGATTCAGTCACAACACAACTGCTAGTGCTGCCCTATCTGATGGCTCTGCAATTATTTTTTTAAATCACAGAGAACTAGAAATTACCTGGGATACAAAACAGACAGCTATCACTAATTGAACTGGAGGAGAAGCTACTCAGAGCAGCAAGATCCCTTAAGCAGTTCCTGAGATCCAATTCTTCAATACCAGAATTTATTACTAAGGACACATGAGGCCAAAATACAATATTTAATGAGTCACAAATACTGAAGGAATTCCCAGGAGCTCAGGAAGTCCAGGCATCTTACTTCTTTCTAAAAAGGGAAAATGGGACAATAGGGACAGCTTGAACCTGGGGAAATATTTTTAGGCACGTTATTAATAATAACATCTAGAAGCACTCAAAAGCATGTTGCAAGGATGGAAAGCAACTGGTATGGATTTGTTGAGAATAAATCTTGTCAAAGTGATACAATTTTCTCCCTTGACAGCATATCTGACCTTACAAGTAAGAAGGAAGTTGCCAGTGTAATGGTTCCTGATATCAACAAAGCCTCTGAAATTGGTTTCCCTGGACTTCTTTGACATAAAATGTGGAGAACAAAAAGCCTTCCAGGTAGTGAGAGGAATCACTGTGATTCATTCCATGTAGCAATTTGAATTGCCTTCTGTAACAGGAATGTCTGTTTCTGCTGACTGGCAACTTCTCCGTTTGACGTTCACTCAGGCTACTGTTCTTCTAAGCTGTTTCTAACTAGCTACACTCCTCAAGTGAGGCAGAAATGTCTGTGACACTGCAAGAGACCTATCTTGCCCTTGATAACTATCCATAGCAGGCTGAGCTATCAGGCCTGGATGGTCCATGCACAGAAAAAGAACAATTCTACAGCAGCAACGGAGACAAAGCTGACTTCTCTGTTGCTGGCCACTGAACAAGAATATGGTTTTCAAGAGAAAAAGAAAGACATTGTGAGAGAGGATAGGGTTAGGAGAGCTTTCATGAGAATGTGGCTGAGCTAGGGATAACTGTGCTTCCCTACTAAAATCAGCTCTGCATTCTTAGGATCATTTTTTATTGCTGTCAAGCAGGAAAGCCTTACATGACTCACTTTACAGCTCATATCTGAAAATTGAGTGGCAACCTAGGTGAAGCTAACTGGTCCTTGCCGTATGATGTCCATGTTAAGATGACAGCAGCAGCAAGCTGGAGTGTACCCAGAAACAGGCTTAGCAGCAGAAGTCTGTATTCTCTCAAAATCCTTCTCTTGTGTGTTCCTACATATCTAGCCCTTATCTGGGCTGTGCTCAGCCTTTCTGAGCAGGTCAGGAGCTGCAAAGGGGCTATTCATTATGATGAACACTTCACGCTTTGAAGAGGTTTCAAAACAAGTCAGTAAGGAACATAGCTACCCCAAGCGCCAAAAATCAGAGTATGCTGCAAGGTATTACCATTAAATTAAATGGCAGATTAAGTCACATTGAAGATAATATTGTTCTGTGACCACCAGGATATTAAATGAATTACATATAACTTTAACCCTCTGTGTGGCTTACACTGCATTTATAATGAAATTATTTCTTCCCACTTTTATATATTTCAAGTATTAGTAAAACTGTGCCCCAATTGCTGTAGTCAATTCAATAGTTTAGAGATGTCCTGATGCCTGGTTTGAATTTACTGGTCTTTCATCTTTGCTAGTAAGCTGCAAGCATTCTATTCTCCACGTTTTTTCCTCCTTTTCCAAGACTTATTGGCCTCTAGCGTTTGTCTTGCTGGCAGTGGGTGAAATCTAGGATGTCAAGTAAGCTTTTCTTTTTGATCTATGAAACGTGAGGTGTATTTTAGTAATCTGTGCTACAAAGCTCAAGAGACATTCTATAGTTCTTGGTTTTGAGATTAGAAATGTTACTTTGTTTATCTTGGGGGAGATTCTTCTGGTTCAGCTGAGTCTATCATGGAATAAGAATGAAATAATTCAGGCTGCAGCATATCATAATACATCAGACACTGTTACATCATTAAGGAAACATAAATCCTGACGTCTCCTGCTTTGCTAAACTCATGCCTGGTATCAGTAAAACCTATCCTGTGTCACCTGCTTGAGGTGCAGATACTTCAGGGAAGGGATTCCTTCTGACTGTGTATCTCCTTGGAGTCTAAGCTGAGACATGACCCCTTTTCATGCTGTCATAATGTCAGCGGAATAATGGACTCAAGTTTAATGGTTCCTGATATGGCAATTCAGATTTTGTGGCTTAGTTCTGTCTGCAGGTGGTATCTCATACACACCATAAAGGCTTTGAAAGAACCCTAAATTGATTGTAGGTTACAGAATATTACAGATTATTTTTCACTACTTTTTTTTTTTTTTTTTTGTGGTGGAGATGCTGATGCTTGCTTTTATTTGGGAGCTGGGGAGGAGGGCACTGTACCCTGCTGATGAAACTGAAGCTGTTGTCTGGGATTTTGACAGTGAGATTACAGGGACATGCTGAGGCAGTGTGGCTAGAACTGTGTAGCACACACCATCATTGCTTCAAATTTTTTCTTCGTTTCTGGTCACTGAGATGTGGTCATCCACTGATATTAAGCCGTGTGCCAGAAACCAGAAAATGCTAGAAATGCACTTTTAAAATCAATTTGCACTAGAGAGTAGGGCCTTTACAATAGCCACAAAACTCTTTATTATGTTTTTGATAGAAAAAGGAGACCAGATGATGTAGCACTAAGTTATAGTAATGCCTTTCATCATCTAAGTTAGCCACTAGGAAGAAAAAAACTACTATTAGCTTGCCTCCTAATATTAATCCAATCATGCCTGAGGGTGTGAAACTGTCAAACAAATCTGATCCTCTGCATAAAGCATGAGTTGAGTCTTAAACATTATTACTCAGATGTAGCAGGTAGTCGCAATCGCCTTAGCATTGTCTCAGAAGGAATAAAACAGATTTTGTGCAGTGGATTGCCAAGTGCATCTTCTGAACTATGGTGGTTATACATTATACAAATTCTGATTAACCCGCTCCCCATAATTCGCCCAAAGATTATTAACTCTTCAATACAAGTGGGTGAGTCTTGTAGGAACGGTGTTAGGGGTGGAGATCTGTTCCTGAAGAAATGTGAAATAATACAGAATGACTGGCACTTCCCATTTCATCAGATTTCCTGTCATAAAACACCAGTTTCTGAAGTTATTAAATTATTTCATTTTTTCATGTAAATAATAGGCTTTTAGAGGTCTCCAACACACATGCAGCCCGAGAACCTAACATTTTCAACTTTGCAAGTCTCCAATCAGAAAAAAAAGAAATCACAGAGTCAAGACTAGAAATCATGCATAATTTCAAAATGTTTCTTGGAAAGTGAACCTTATGCATCCAAACTATTTTAGATGCCAAAATCAAATGTTAGAACACAGGGCTTTATGTCTTTATTTCTATATCTGTAGGAACACAGTTAGTTAGCGCTTTGTTAGTGGAAGCTGATTTTTCATCTCATGATGCTACTTCAGGGACTAGAACCTGAAGACAGCCTCAAACCTTAAGATCAAAGCACAAAAACTTGTGGCAGCAGCTCTCTGGCTGCAGACAGCAGGCACAGACTTTCCCAGGCATTTTCCCGGGGAAGGCTGTAAGATCAGAGAAAAGAATGAGAAACAATTCCTATCTCCACTTGTTGTACCTGCTGTTGTGCACATGTGTGGAATGTGTCATGGGGATTTGTTTACCAAAGGGTGATTTCTTAATTGGACATTGGATGGTGTTTGGATGGATTAGGTCAAAGCTGTATCAGACTGGCTGTAAGGGTTACTGTGTTTCTTAATAAGTAGAGTATAATATAGTATATGATGATGTAATAAAGCAATTGATCAGCCTTCTGCAATCATGGAGTCAATGCTAATTATTACCCAGCTGGGGGCCTGTGGCAACAGAAACTGAATTGTTTGTACTGACAAAGCTTTTGTAGAACTTTGAAATCAGAGAAACAACTACCTGTATTTTAACAAATTAAATTATTTTTCATACTAAAGAAACATGATAGGAAATGCTACCTAAACATGTTAGGGAATGCTGCTTCAACACATTGAATACTTGTAAATGTAAAATAGCAAGCTGAAATTAAGTGCTGTCTTGATCACCTCCTACTAACATGAGCAGCTCTTACACCAACTTCCAGGATCATTCTGTGCTTTATGGCCCATTTTGGCTGGTTTTGTATTCCATCTTCAGCCCCCAAGGAGAAAGCTTTCTCTAATTAAAAGAAAGCACACATTCTTTATTCTATCTTTCCAAGCTTTCTCCAGTCACCTCTATCATGCTGGCCTAATTCTGGATTTACATGAAACGTTCTATATGGGACTTGGAAAGTTTCCGTTTGTACAAAAAACCCTTCAGCTCAGTCTTGCAGATGTGTTTCTGGGCAACAAAACATAAGATGCTTGTTCTTGCTCCTTTGATGTGGTTCTGTGAGAACCTCTTTTGCCAAATATGTAAGGAAATTATTATCCCAGCACTTCCAGTTCCTTTCAACAGCTGATCCTGTAACAGCTCTGTAATGGAGCCTGTTTGTCTCCATCTGTGACCAAGACATTTTCTTCTGTGCAGCTGTAGTTTTGAAGACCTTGCAGAGCTGAGACATCCTGGTTTGACAGCTGGGCAGACTGCAATACTTGCAGAGGAAAACAAATGATAACATTTCACACAGATGCTCAGGGATATAGCAGAATTCCTGTTTTTTCTCTCAGATAATGCCTCAAAGTACCTATCCTTTCCTCTTTGTCCATGCTGTACCAGTTGGAGTAAACACAGTGGTTCACTGTGGTTTGCAGTTAATTAATTAATTTATAAGGACCAGAATCCCACTGTGGACACTGTTGCAACTCCTGTGCAAATACAGGTGTTGTCCATCTGATAAAAGAAATTGTTTTCTTGTGATTACTCAGCTGACCTGGAGCACAGCACACAATTTGCTATTTTGGGACGTTATTCCACTTCAGCCAAGCTTGTGCCACAGTGTGCCCACACATAATCACCCAAATCAAGTGGTAGGAAAGGAGTGAGATCCCTCGCAGATACTTAGCAGGTGCTTGGACTCTTTTACTGGGAGAAGTACATGTAGAAAGAACAGTAAGTTCTGAAGTAAAAATCTGAATTACATGAAGCACAAACATTTTGGATCCCTCTCTTGATTTTACATCTATAACTCAATAAAGCAAATAAGCTCTGCCGGTAGTGTGCAATTTAGTTGTTATTCAGGCACCAGGTGCGGGAAGAATACATTAAAATGCATGCTGACTGGTAGAAATATAATCATGGAAGTTGCACAAAATTTCAATGTATTTTCACAATTCATTAATTTCATCCTTAAGTGTATTCCACATATTTCTCTTACAGATCAGAGTTTGATGCAAAATCCTTATGTCTTTTTGAGGGATATATAAGGTCCCCCTAATTTTGGTATTGGAGGTGCTAGCCATCTTTTCCATACTACATTTGACTGTTCGTGACATTTCCTAGTGAGGTGAACTTTAGTCAATCTCAACTGGAGCATTAGAAAGACATTAGCAAATTACTCACACTCTACAGCCCTTTTTTGAAGTGAAATTAACTCAGCTTTTTCCAGCTTTCTTGGAGATGTCACATTTCTGAGCCTCTCTGGGTTTTACAGTTTTTTTCATCTTCCTTGGGCTCTGGAATCTCCCTGGACAAGTACTGACTTCTCCAGTTAACATAACCTATAAATGGACCAGAAGAGAATAATTACCTCTCAGATAAAGCAATGTACTTTTAATATACACCAAGGCCAAGCTGCATCTCCCTGACATACATAAACTTATTTTTTTTACCCAGTATAACTCAGAATACTTTTCTGCCTTTGTTGACTGACTGATATTTCCCCATTTATTTGTATCTTTAACTCTTCCTTTGTTATTTTTGGAATCCATTATTGTGTCTACTGCCATCACTAGCTCTTTTGTTGAGATCCTGGCTCCAAAGGTCAGATGGCTGGTAAGTACGTTCCCTTTACTCTTGGGTAGTGTACAAATTTTGTACTATTTAAACTGATAATTAAAATACTGAGAAGAATCAGAGTGAAACCCAGTGAGGTCTCCTAGCCTTCTACCCTTTGAACTTAACAGGTAATCAATGGGAACTTTTGTTTCAAGCCTCATTTTGAAACAACTCTATTCTCATCACAAACTGCTCATATGTATCCAAATGTACACTCTGGATAGAAAGCTTAACACCAAGCTTATGGGCTCTACTTCTTCCTCACCTCTGCAGACTTAGGTAACGCTGTTGGAAAGAGACACTTCAGGAACAGGTACTATCTCTTATCTTTCATTAAGGAGTCTTTGCATTTTCTTCCTACGGTACCTTGCATGCGTAGCTAGGAGTAGCTAGATGGGCCAGCTTAGTGCTTGTGTTCCTTTGTCATACATTGTTTTTCTAGTAAACATTTAGAAAAAAATCAGTAGAGAATATGTTTTTATAGCATTGATTGAAAGAACTTCAGTGACAGTGGGCAAGGTCCTTAAACCAGACAAAACATGTATAGGACTGTTTGCTCTTCCTCTGAAGTGCAACTGTGAGCCTTGAAAAGATAACATCAATAAGCTAGCTCACAGTTTCATGCACCTAGTTTCATGTGTAAGTTTGGTCCTCTGACCTTCTATGAAATTCTCATTTTTAAACATTTTTCATGATCCCACAATGCAAAAATCTTTGTCCTACCCCTCAAATTCATGTAATATTTTGTCATCCTTCCATTTTGTGAGAACAAAGAAAGCTATGGGAGATCATCAGAATGGAAAGGGAACTGCTTAGAATATAAATAGAAAAGTAGCATTATCTGCAGCTTCTGCTAGTACTGTAAGATGGAAATCACAGTATGCTTTGAAGAAGCGTGTTTCTTCAATTTCAGTTTGCATAAGACTTGTTGTTATAGGTTCTTGGGAAAAAAACCCAAAAAAACAGAAGCAATTTGAAAAGAATGCAGTATTTTTATATTGTATGTTTCTTCCATATCAGAATTACAGTGTTTTATAAGCTGCTTGAAGAGAACAATTTACACAACACTATTCTTCAAATAACACAAACAAGAATACTTGTGATGGGTCGAGGTTTGAGCAAGTTTTTCGTATGAGTAGAGGTAGACAAAAGAAGCTTATGGATAAATGGTTATGTTTGCTGTGTTTCAAGTGTTTATATCTTTCCTTTTAACTCTTCTTTAGTTTAAAGTGGTCTATTTTACAGCTTTCTCAAATTTATATGTACTATGGGAGTTCAAAATATTTTATCCATATCAGATAAAAATTCTACCTTCTAAGGAGACTGATGAAAATGGCTGTCGATCAGGACTGGGTTTCAACAGTTAAACTACAGGACTGAGAAACAATTACAACCTTTGTTTAACTTGATTAGCATGATTATCAGAAGCAAGTTTTAAAAAATGAGATATTTGGATAAGGGACCAGGCTGCAGAGGGAACAGCAAATTAGTCAAAGAAAGAACTGCTTAAATCAAATAGACCAAATGGGCTATATTAATGGAGATACCTGCACAGGATCAAAATTAAATCTCATTATTTTAGGAATTTTGCTGGTCCTTCTGCTAAATATTGTTTTAAGATAATACAAAATGGAGTATGTGAACAATGGCAATCAAAACTGTTTACTACTTTGAAAGTACTAAAATGTAGGGTTAAAAGATGTCACCAAGAGACCAGTAGGGTGTGAAAGGTGGGGGGTCATTTGGCACAGCATGGTGTGAAATTGAGAGAGATAAGAGAAAGACCCACATTCAATTTATAGAAATGAATTATTTTTTCTGAATAATCATGTATGTAAGTGACCAAATATAAACCAAGCATATTTGGCAGTAATTATTAATTAACGCTTAGTAATTATGCAAATGACCTCATTCCACACTAGCATGGAACTCTTTATTTCCTGGCAGATTTTTCCCCCCTAGTAAAGTAAACATTAAGTCATTTGGAGACAATGGCATTTGCTACAATTTTGGTCTATATTTATGAACAGTTTAGGCATCTTTGGGGGTTTTGATTTCATCTTGGTCTTTTTTTTTTTATAAATCTATACACTGACAGAAGGATTTTGAATGCTGAAATGGGTATTCTAGACATCAAAGGCATCATTGCTTCACACAGATATAACATGAACAAGTTAGGTATTTGTAGATAGGCTGCCATGGACTACATTTTGTGCTCTATAGAAGCAGCTACTGAATAGTTGGAACAATGTTTTGTTTCTACTGTGATCCGATAAGTATCTCCTAGTGGTGAAGTGTGAAAGTTGGTGCTTTGTACAATAAATACTCTAAAGAATGTTGTGTGTACATTCCTACTAACACTGTAGGGTCTACAAATTACTTAAATGAGGTTAGTAATCTCTCCACCCAAGGCTTCTGCATAAATTTAACTTAAGTTCTTAACTTGAACTGACAAAAATCACACTATGCAACACCTTCCTCTACCTAATTGATGTTTCTGCATTTCTAGGGCAGAAATCAGGAAAAAAAGTTTGATCAACTGTGATCCACCTCACAGAATCACAGACTCACAGAGTTGCATCACAGATACAACAGTTGAACAGGAACAACTGGAGACTGTCTAGTTCACTACCTCACATACGCTCAGCTGCACAAGGTTGCCCAGTTTGTCTGTGACTGGCTGCAAGGTTGGAGACTCCACAGCCTGTTTGAGTGCTCAACCACAACCAGAGCAAAAATGTGTCTTCTTACCTCTTACCTCTGAGTGTGGTCATTACCTCTTATCCTGTCACCCTGTTATTCATCCCCAGGTGCAGGACCCTGCATTTGCCTTTGCTGAATTTCAGACAGCTCTTCTCTGCCCAGCTCTCCAACCCACTGAAGGGTCATACAGCCCTCTGGGGTGTTGGTCACCAGACAAACTTGGTGAGGAGGCATTCTGTCTTCAGCCTGCTGGCAACTCTTGTCATTGAGCCACCCTTAGGGCCCACTGCAGGGTCATGGTCAGCTTGCTGTCCACCAGGACCCCCAGGTCATTCTGTGGAGTGCTGCAGTCCAGCTGGTTGTCATCCAGTGTGTGAATTTTTTCCTCTCCATGGGCAGGACTTTGCATTTTCCCTTCTTGCTCTACATCAGATTTCTGTTGGTCCAGCTCCCTGTGAATTGTAACGTAACCATCTGATTTATCTGTAGTCCTTATAATAATGGCATTTCTTACAGATTTAATACTAATCACTGCATGCATAATGTGTTTTTGTTTATTTATCTTCTTGCTTGCTCTTTTGGGGAAGGGGTGTTGTATTGTGTTTTTATTTTGGCCTATGTAGTAGGTGTAGTGTCCAGAGCAGAGAATGCAATCTTGCAGGAAGTTTCCAACATTGCATTGTATGAGTTGCTCTCAAAACTGGTAAAATTAGTCTTCCACCGAGAGCAACCGTTTTATGTGATGCATGTCAGGTCACACACCGACCTGCCAGGGTTCATCGACGAGGGTAATCGAAGAGCTGATGCCCTCGCAGCACCTGTACAGATAGCCCCACTTCCAGATGTGTTCAGTCAGGCCAAAATCAGTCACCAGCTCTTCCATCAAAATGCACCTGGCCTAGTTCGTCAGTTTCACATCACTCGAGAACAGGCCAGAGCGATTGTGGCCACATGTCCCAACTGCCAAAAAAATTCTGTCCCTTCCCTGAGCTTAGGGACAAACCCTAGGGGTTTGAAAAGCTGTGAGGTGTGGCAAATGGATGTGACTCACATCCAGTCATTTGGCAGATTGAAATATGTCCATGTCTCAGTAGATACTTTCTCTAGCACAGTCTATGCTTCAGCCCACACAGGAGAGAAGGTTTCTGCCACCAAAAAACACCTGGTGCAGGCCTTCTCCATGCTGGGCATCCCCAAAGTCATCAAAACAGACAACGGCCCATCATACAAGTCCAAGGAGTTCCGGAGCTTCCTGCAACAATGGGGAATAGAGCACAAAACTGGCATCCCCTATTCCCCAACAGGCCAAGCCGTGGTGGAGAGGACCCACCAGAGCCTAAAAAGGGTTCTGCATCAACAGCAACAGGCAGTGAGGGTGGAATACGCTCAAGTATGGTTGTCCAAAGCACTGTTTACCATCAATTTCTTTAACTGCACATATGAGGACTTGAATCCACCTATTACCAGGCATTTTCTGGAAAGTAGTCAAACCAGCCTAAAGGCTCATCCACCTGTCTTGGTAAAGAACCCAGAAACATGGGAGAGGGAGGGACCTTACGAAATGATAACCTGGGGGAGGGGATATGCCTGTGTGTCCACCCCCTCAGGTTTGAAGTGGGTCCCCTCCAAGTGGGTGAAACCTTACGTTCCCAAAGTATCCAGGTCCGTGACCACGGCACAGGTGGCCAGTGCTTGCTGGGGAAGGAAGAGATACCTCACCCTTTAAACCCCTAACTCCTCCCTCTTTCCTAATGTCTTTTGTTTACAAGATTCCTTTCAGAATTCACTGATCTGGACTCAGCCAGCATGAACATCAAGCTAAGCCCCATCCTGCAGCTGCTGCTCCCACTCAGTGCATTCCATCTCAGCAGGACTGCAGATTCAGACTGGCTGACTGGACTCTTTAAAAAAAGATGGGACTCTTGGGCTGGGTCGGGTCAATTTTAAAAACGGAACCTTTTATTTGTTAAGTTTTTCCTCCTTCCTTTTTAAAACAAAAAAGGAGGAGTTGTTGTATTGTGTTTTTATATCTTTGTAACAGTTCTGTAATGGTTGGCCCTTTCACCCCCCATTTTCTCCCAATGGTTCCACCCTGAGCTCTCCTGCCCTTCCTCCAATGCCACCCCTCCCTGGTGCCTTGTCCATCACACAGCTCCTTATCCCACCCTCCCAAATTTTTCCACCTTGGACATCGAGTGAGTGGACAAAGGCCAGGGGTCCCTCCCTTAACCTTCCCCCATTGGTTTGTGTTCCTGTCTGTCCTCCTGCCTTCCACTCCCCCGAACTCCCCCATTGGGCGGTGAGCGTCCTTCCCCCTTGTCTCCGCCCCGGTACTTAAGGTGATTACAAAAGCCATGGGATGCACTTTCGGCCGCAGGGACATGGAACTCAGAGCTCCTCGGAGCTTACAATAAACCTGAGACTTTTCCCCCGGCCGTGAGCCGGCTCCCTCATTACCTCCTCGGACGCCGCCTCTCCTCCATACAAGGCAGACAGCGAAGCGCTCTCTCTTAGCCGCTCCCCGAATCTGCCACAAGACACAGGGGAGTGTCCCTCACTGCTGACCATGCCTCTGCCGGGCAGGCGAAGCCAGGGGACTTCAGAGAGAGCACAGCGGCAAAGGGGGACTATCATTTTCTGTTTAATAGTGATTAAAATTACCCTTTTACTGGGAAAACACATATTTTTTTTATAACTTAGAAAAATTAAATACAATTTTATTCAGAAAACTGTTGGGGTTTGACACTGGCTAGAAGCCAGGCTCCCATGAAAAACCATTCACTCATTCTCCTCTGGTATAGCTGAGCAGAGGAGGGGGAAAGAAAAACCAGAAGGTTCATGGGGTGAGAAAAGGATTTTAGGAGAAAACGCCTTAAGGGCAAAACACACTCAAAACATAAAAGGTTTAAAGAGAAATTTATTAACAGAATTAAAAGAGGATAATGAGAACTAAAACATTTAGAACACCTTTCCTTACCTCCCCCAGCCCTTCTTTTCTTCCCACTGACAGCACAGAGATGCAAAACATGGGGGTTTTAATCAGTTTGTCACTTTTAAAAAATCTTTCTTTGGTTTGCTTGGGGAGAGGAGTCTCTTTTGTTATGTTGTGGGATTCTTCCCATGTAAGATAGTTCTCTGTGAACTTCTCCACCGTGGTTCTAATTTTTCCCCTCCAAAGAAGGAAGAGAAATAATGTACAATTTTTTCCTTCTTAAATATTTTATCAAAGAGGCATTATCAACTTATTTTAATTGGGATAGTAATATGTCCATCATCAGAGCCTTCAGGGATTGGCTCTGCTCGACATAGTAGAATCTTCGAGCAGCTTCTCTCTCAGAAGCTGCCTTTCTGGATTCTCCCATCCCCACTAAAAGCCAGGCTGTGTTAAACCAACAAAAAAACATAACAGAATTAAAATAGTAGGGCTGAGAGTCAGACCTATATTACATTTCTCTTCCAAAACTTTCTTCTAGCCTTAATTTTTGGAGTATTTTTTTTTAGATTTTTAAGTAACTGAAATATAATTTTGCTTTTGCATGAGCTTGATTTTTTTTTGTTTGTTTTTTTTTTTGCTTACTTACTTTCTTTAACAGGAAAAAATTATTTCATATACAAAGCCTGAATCTAAGAGAGATCTCCCATTGACAACTCCAATGACATAATGAAACTGACAGTTTTTTTCCTGTGCTGCAGCTTTCCTTAATGCAGGAGAGAGCAAATCCAGCAGTAGTACAGACCAGGCAGTATATCTCAACCCTATTCCATGCATCAGCTAAGAAAATGTAAGAAACTACACTTGGAGAATTTTAATAGCCAGATAGTGGTGCACAGGAAGTATTCTGCTTGGCTGTGAATTTTAATGACCTGGTAGTTATCTCAAGAACTTATCTCAGGTAGTTATTTCTATTCCAAGTGACCATCACTTGGTCAGATATCTGTAAAGACATAGAGAGATGGCTAAAACACAGTTTAAGTGATCCAAGGATACCCTTTGTTGACTCCATTACACCCAGAATCAGAGACTGTGTTTTTAATCCCACATCATAGTGATTATCGAGATATTTAGAAATATTTTCATTATTTTACTTCTTCAGTTTAGCATTGCTTTTGTAAATAATATTTTCTGTATCTCTATTAATGGGTCTGGATTTGTAGGGGAGCATTCCTGGTAAATAATTGCAGGGCCTCATAGACTGTAACCATGTTCCTGATTAGCTGCACACTGTCTCAAACAGGATCTTTTAGGGAATATTGCACTTGGCACCCAGCCACTTGGCATCCATTCCACTCACTGTGGAAACTAAGACAGTTTACTAAGGGGTCAACACATACCATACTGCTAGAGATGCCTGGGATATTCCTGGGCTAACTTACTAGGATGGGTGCAGCCTTGAGGCCTGATTTGGATACTGGGCAGTCTCACTGTACCTATTACACCTACCTGTACAAATAACGTTGAAGACTGCAGTGGATATTTGCCAGCTTGGAGCTACAGCATGGGTAATTAAAAACATGCCACCTATTATTTTCTAATGATGAGCCATAAAACAGTATCTTTTTGCCTTTAACACATCTTCAGGAAGATTCCAATTTATGTATGTCAGTGTTCTGTGGGCTTTTCTCTTCCTGATGCTGGGATGCAAAGGGAAGACAGGGTCTACTGTGTTTAACTCTGCTTTTAATCGCAGGCCAGCAAGCTGCAAAAATCCTTCAAATATTTCTGACTAATTTACTGAGGATTCTGCAGCTTCTTTTCTCCAGTGACTCCAATTTCTGGTCCTGTTAAAAGTTTTGATATTTAAACAACAGGTGGATCCCTTTTGTGGAGCCAGATGCAAAGGTAGTGTCTCCCTCTT
The DNA here is from genome assembly GCF_031753505.1 of Anomalospiza imberbis. Lineage (NCBI taxonomy): Eukaryota > Metazoa > Chordata > Aves > Passeriformes > Viduidae > Anomalospiza > Anomalospiza imberbis. The sequence continues at coordinate 60,095,714 of NC_089721.1, read as the reverse complement.
GTTTTCTGACTTAAGGTTGATCTTTCTTAAGGGTTTTCTTTCTTAAGAAGGAAAATTTTTTCTTTCTGAATGCCTGTACAGATGCTGTTGCTAAGATCTTGTACTCGATAGCTCTGCTCAACTCTGTTTTTCTTGCCTGACATTAGGAGAACGACAGCCTCTGACCTCTGAAGTGGATGTTAGCAGGCTAGAGGAATGGAAGGACCTTTTCCAAGGAAATTTGTCACCTGCTGAAGGCTGTAAACCTCTCTGAATGAAATGCAATTGCACACCATTCACAGTCTACTGATAGAAGTGATGCTTGTCTACCTAAACTCACCACAGTAGTGCTGTCCCTGCAGCAGATTTGCCTTCACCAAGAGATTATCATTGCTGCCCCACAGCCTGCACTGAGAGAATTCCTTGGTACTTGAGTGCCTGTCTCTGTATCATTTCCCATATGCAGCTTCTGACAACTCTCTGCTTCCTAGCATCCTTCCCACCTTTCATCTTGTCTGGCCACTCATCCACAGACAACAGTCCTCTACAAGAAACATGTCCTGATCTGGTGCTTTATAGTTTCAGCATATGAAACTTCTGGCATGTGCCTTTTCCCTGGCACATTTCACACATCCTTTGAACCATTCCAAAGCTCATAGGCCTTGACCTTTGGTGGACTGGAGTGCACCAATTTAATACACCCCATTAAATTGTCATCTCTGCCTTTAGCTATGTTCTGTGACATCTCACATGCTTCCCTGATTGATGCTGTAATCTAACAGAACAAGGAAAGAATTTCAGTCTCCTTTGCAGATTTTCCTCTACATTTGCATTTATGATGCAAAATGGGCAGCTTAAAACAATGAAAGAAACAGCAGAAAGATGCCATAAACATCTAGGAAAAGGACAGATTAAGATACTGGTCAAAAGTGAATGTTTTGCAGTGACCTGAGTTACTTAATTTTAGCTCAGTTTTTTGGCTGATCTAGCAAAGACTGAGGAGCTGTATGCAATATTCTTCCTTTCACCAGCAGCTCAGAGACACAGCAACATTATCTTACCATGTTCGCTTTTGGAGTTTTCTTTGGGGATTTTATGCTTTACAGTTTGGCAATATACTTTAAGAATACCTGCCACATCACGTACCTGAACATGGAAGTTCCTGCCTTGTTAAAGTCTGTTCTATTCTGGGAAAAGGAACTTTAGATTTCTATGATGAATGCCGCTTCTGTGACAAGCCAGTGGGCATGAGTTGAATTTGTTTATGGAATGACCCAAAGAAGAGCACAGCACCATCCCATACCACGCAAAGAGAGCTGCTTAGAGACAAGAGAGGAGAATCAGTATGGGGCAGGAAGGAGACATCAGTCTGAGCGTTACAGTGACATGTCTCTGCACAAATGCACTGAAGGTACTTGTCAGACTTTCTTCCTCTTCTGATCATCTCATTAACCAGTTCTTCCCAGAAAGAAACTGCTCTTCAGGTGGGTTTGGAAATATGACTTTCTCATGGCACATATTACTAGCATCAACAAGAAACCTTTCGTAAGGTTTCATGGACATCTGCCTCACCATTTTGAAGTTTAAATTATAGAAGGATGGTTTCCAATTTTATTCCATTTATCAGGATATGAGAGTTTAAATTTGGTTGTCAGAAACGTAAATGGATTGAGAATAGTTTTTGAAGTCAAAAATTATTACAGTCCCACACCTTTGTGAGAGAAAAGAATCAGGATGCTTGAGGGAAATGGATTTGTTAGGATGGGAGAAAGACAGCCTTGCTGGTAATTCACGCTATAATGATGTCTGACTCTTTTATTCTGAGCAGGAGCTACAAGGAGATGATTTTTCTATCTATTGAAGAGATTCAATGAGGACATATCAGCACAGCTAGGACTTATTTTCTCTTTGTCCGTGTTCCCTCAGATATGATTTTCTAGGTTTCACGTTTTACGAACAAACTTTTCCTGTAATTCAAGACAATAGTTACTGGTGAGCTGCTAAGGACAATACACAGTCATGTTAAAGGATAATATATTGGACAAGTCTGTAAAAGAATGGGACTTCCAGACTCCTTAAAGGACATCAAACAGAATATAACTTAATTTTTATGGGATGAAAACTGGCTGACTGAAATTTGGCATTATTTATGCTATTAAGTCATTGTAAACTTGTGGTCTCCTCTGGGGAAGAAGGGAAACTCCCAGACAGGCCATGAGGCTGGAGATGCCTTAAACCTCCTCTCTTTTTCAAGTTATAGCATGCAATGAGAACAGAGTTCAAAGTGGGTGATGGTCTTGGAAATGAGTAGTAGAAGACCTACCATTCTCTAAACCTTCAGAAACTTTCCAAGCCTGATTGCTGCAGTCAGCCTGCAAGGTCTTCTGTGTGAAGTGTCTTATTGACAGTGAAAATTAGCATTTTTTATAGGAAATCTTCTGTTAATTAATCATATTTACTATTTTCCCCATTAATTCTAGTGTAATCTGACCATGCACAATACAGTCGTTCAAGAACTACTAACTGCAGCTCTTCTACCATCATTCACTGCATATCTGACAGATGAGATTGTTGCACTGGCCAAGAAAAAATATTTGAGACTTGCACTGGATTTCCAGCCTGAATGGGGTAAGCCTGGGATGGCAACCTGCCTGATGTTATCCTAGAGATATTCTCTATTACTAGGTATTTATTCTTTTGATTGATGTGTTCATATGTTTCCAGGTAAACACAAATGTTAAAATGTTACAATGAATAGTTAATTAGAGGAACTACTAGCCATAAAAACAATAATTGAATATTGTGACAGCAACAATAGTTTTGTGGTGGACCACTAATATCTCCTGTCTCCTTTGCTTGTGTAGACTGTTCAAAGAACTGTCTACTCCTCATATTTCCCAAGCTGCTCCAAGTGGGGTCTCTGCAGGAATGGAGTGAAAATAATACCAAGGAAATTGTTCAAAATTTGTTCATGAAGAAAACAAGCTTAAGAGGGACAAGGGATGTTCAGGCTCCATTCCACTTTCCTTCCAAGTGGCTTTTTCGTAATTCATATGCCATAGGCTAGTTCAGTATATCTACAATCTTCAGTCTCTTCTTTCAAGGACCTTGCTTCTTCCAAAAAGGAGATGTGACAGTTTCAAGTGGAATAGCTCTTGCAGGTGATTTTCTTTAAAAGTTGAAGTAAATCCAACAAAACCAGAACATAATAAATCCCACATACCAAACAAAGTGAATAAACTTGGCTTTTTTTTTTTTTTTTTTTGACTTTGTGGAAAGAAGACAAAAAGACCTCATCCGACATCCTGGCAGTTGCTATAGGCTGTACAGTTTGAGTGTACAATTTGACTGCATCAGGAAAGGAAAGTATTTTTTAACACATGGCTTAAAGTTTTGTTCTTCAAGTGTCTGAGTCTAGAAGGTGAAAGCAAACCAGAAAATAAAATTGTGAAACATATCTGCTTGAAGCATCACAATGTTTGTTCCTATTCATTAGAACAGTGAAAGCTTCAACAAATCTTTTACAAACTGAAGTCAGAGTATAACAAAATGTCATAGAACTCTCCAGGACTAAGAGAGGCTTTTCCAGAACAGTAGAATCCCAGAGAGGGAATCTATATTTGGGAAACAAAAAACAGGGATAAATGGCTTCTACTCTTTCTTTCACTCTCTATAAAATTTCCTCTGAATACCTGGCTTTTAGTCCAGCATCTAAATCACACATACAGAAAAAAAAAATCCAAATTGTCTAAGTGTTTTTCCTGATTGAAGAGAAACAGATGTTTTGTTCTGTTGCAAATTAGCTGCAATAAGTTTCACTTCTAAAAAAATGCTACTGCAATAGAAGAGTAGATCTCCTGATAGGATTTTTTTTTCAGAATATTACATGATTAGGAGTCTGTATGAGAAGTAGAGAGATTTTCATCAAAGGAAGACAAGCTGCCTTGCACAGTGTAGTCAACATCCTAAGTTATAGTTAAAAGGGAGGTAATATCATTGCTGTGGAGTTAAGATTTGGAACTTCAGTTTCTGCGGTTCCTTGGTTTTTTGGGTATATTGGCAAGGAGGCAGAATAGCATACCTTTGGTCTGAGGATGTCTTTGTGTTATGGGGTAAAAACAAAGAATCCTGTGCCTGTGAGTACATAGATGGATTTTGTCATGACTTTGGCAAGGACCCCTTGAGCCTGTTACTAATGGGTTTCAATTATATGGGTTTGCATCACTGAACTAACAACGGCATTAGATGTTCTCCCATTCTGTTTTGTAACTAACAATAGACAATTTTCTACTCCCACCAGAGTCTCAAGGGCCAAGATATCCCAGACTATTTCCTGTTGGACTGGGAATGTCTGCAAAGTTGGAGACTTCACAACCTATCTGTGCAGCCCATTCCACTCTTTGACCACCCTTGCAATAATTTTTTTTATCTTATGGTTTAATGAAATTTCTCATGTTTCAGCTGGTGCCCATTACCTCTGATTCTGTGATTGGATAACACTGAGAATTTTCAGGCTTTGTCTTCATCATTCCCTTCACTCAACTATTTACACATTAGTACTGCTCTCCTGAGCCTTCACTTATCTGGGCTGAACAGTTATGGTTCTCTCACCCTCTTCTTGTACAAAAGATGCTCCAGTGCCTTCACTGAACTTTCTTCTGAAAGTCCATGTGTCTGTTGTACTGGAGAACATGGAACTGAACCCCCACATTCCACCCATGTCTTCAATGCTGCTGAGAGAAAGAAGGGATGGATCACATCCCTTGCCCTGCTGACAGTTATGTTCCTCACACAGTCCAGGCTGTTGGTGGCCTGAGGGCGCCTGGCTGGCTCACGGTCACCCTGCTGTCCACCAGGACCCCCAGGTCCTTCTCTGCAGTGGTGCTCTCCAGCAGCTCCTCAAATGTCAGAGTGAAGCAGCCACCCTTGTTCAATCCTCACTTATGCAAATTATGGAGTTATTACCAATAATCTTCAGAATACTCCTGGATTCTTGTTCATCCCTAGAATAGGTCACCATACTTTATGGGGATATTCCCTATTAACTCTTAAAAAGAAAGAAAATAAGATAATGGGTTGGACACTGCTATTTGTATTTGTGTCACTATTAAAAAACTAGCAACTCCTATGGATCAAAAAACAAAAATATATTATCCCAGAAGCAGACAAAGCTCATACTGATAAGTCATCTTTCTTGAATTCATATTATTTCCTATGTTTCCTACTTTAGACAAACACTGATAGAAAAGACATTGTCTAAGTTATTAACTATCTCTCACATTACTTAGAATGCTCCATTTTTAGTCACAATTGTTTTACATTTCAAAGACCTTTTTTGATGAAAATTAGAAAACAAATTCTCTGAATCTCTGATCCTTTCTCTTTTTGAAGTGATCTTCTGCATGACAAGGTCACACCCACAGTGCTCTATCAAGCTCCTAATTATGGCCCTCATTTAATTCATCTACAGAGGAACAGGGCAATCTGTCATGAATAATTTCAGAGCCTTGGAGTTAGACAAACTCCAACAATGCCTTTAGAGATGCTCAGATCCTTGAGCATCTCACCAAGTGTCAGGTAATAGCCACTATAATATGTGACGCATGACTAGTTGTGTGATTGTGGACCAAAAAATGGTCTCTCTGCTCCTGAGACCTGCCAGTCAAAATTGCAAGGATACACTAGTGTGGACTTGTCCACCTTTGTACATTTGAGGGAGTAACTTCACTAATACCAGGACCTTGTCGGTTTACTGAATTTGTATGTGGTTTCTGGTAAAGATGGCAAATTGTAATATAAATTTATTACTTTGCTTTCCATCTTGGATGCAACTGTGTGTGAAACATGTTCTTACGTAGTTTTCCTGCTTATATTTACCCATTTGAGCCTGCATATGAAGTTTAGGCTGCAGGATCCCTTGTTACTTTAGTAACAACTTTATTTCAACTCAGAATATGCACTGAGAGGATTTCCTAAACTGATCCAAGATGGATTGCAGGAGCAGAACTAGTGCGAAGATGCAAGTTACCATCTTCATCAACTGTTTTCAAGGTCTTCTTTGGTCTTTCTCCTAACTAGGTGAAATTTCCACCCTCCTTATATACAGCCCAATGTTGTACTCCTCCACTTCTTTACATACAGCATGATCTAGACAGAGACTTAAGAAATATAGTAATATATGCAGTAACATGTACTTCATTGAGACTATTAACATATGATACATTTTAATATTTAAATAATGATGAATGAGGCAAAAGCTCATTTTTATCCATAGCATCCTTCAATGTTCTGTCATACAATTTCTTGTAGTTCCACTCAGCTCTTCAGAGACAGAAAGAGGACCATTCTGTCTCCACCAGACCATGTCCTCCAGACATCTCATATTTTTTCCATGTCCATTATGCATTTCTTCACCTGCAACGATAGCACAGTGGGTAAACAAAGCAGGCTGTAGATAATAAGACTTAGCCCTTGCCAGGGCTCTTGGTCTTTGTCCCACAGAGTGGTGTTTCAGCCCTAGGAGTGATTAAACCTCATAACCAACCTGAAATGTTACACTTTGGCCTCCTCCCAGCTCCTCTGTAAAAGGCTGAACATTCACAATATAAGAGGCATTTGAAATGCACCATTCTTCCCTCTGGCAGAAAGGCTGTTCATAATTACTGCCATTTCCTAAGTTAACTGCAACAATATTCTGATGTGAGGTATTCTTTCATCTGGCATTAGCCAAAGGAAATGACTTTACATCTACATTAATTTACATATACATTAAACTCATGACAAAGCAAATTGTAAAGATAAAGCACCATCATTATGTCTCTGCTTCCACTGCCTCTCCATTTCTTTCTTGTCCTTCAGTTTGACCAGCAGGTCTCAAGTCATCCATAGGGGTCTCTTCCCTTCCTCTTCTGGTTTCTTACATATGGAGAGCAAGGATATAATCCCTTCCAGCCTTAGCAAGATGGAAGCAGCTTAAAATTTGAAAGAAAAGGATGTAAGCTATGACATGAGGCACTTTCCCAAAATGTATGTTATTTTTGTAGTTTGGTAGAGCCACTCAGCACAGACATTAACTTAAAATTGCTTAATCTACTTTCTTCCTTTGTTAGTCATCCTTAGAGAAACAGCCTTGGTGTTGGTGCTCTCCTCTTAACACTTAAACTGATAATCAGTGGTCAATCAACTACTGTTTAGAATGTACATGCAACCAGCATTGTGAAAGACAAAATATGTACAAGGATGTGCCATGCAAGCATGTCATGACATCCAGAATGCAAAGTAAATAAAGGGGCACCAGAATATAGCACATCTGTCCATCTGTCTGTCTATGCCTAAATTTCTAAGGCAATCAAAGAGAAACTACTGATTGGAAATTAGATTTGTAGGTCAAGAAAGAAATCTGCTTTAAGACCTGACTAAATTATTTTCTGTCACTTGAATGAGATTAAATTCTTAAACCAAATCAAGGGATGCTGAAGAGAGACAGCAGCATCTGAAGAGGCCGGAGGCCATAGTGAATGTTTTGTAAGTCGTGCAAGTGTCTCAGATAATAATGAAAATAATCAAAGGCTTCTCAGCTAGAATAACTTTCTCATTCGGGAAAAACAATGCTGACAGAACTAATGGGCCTTAGAAAAGCAAATACAAGCCGGGACAGTGTATTTAAAGTAACTGTTGGTGAAAAACAATATAATTATAACTCTGTGTTTGCTTTACAGTCACAAATTGTTGCAATTTGCTTTGCTCTCTGGTTTCCTAGGAGGTAAAAGGAAGAGGAACAGGAATAGATTTCCCACTGGGCCTGGGTATTTTATCCAAGCCAATCTTGATCAGACTTGCTCATTATAGATAAGCTATCTCACCCATGGACATTAGAAGGATGTATGCCACCTGTTCTTTATAGATATTTATAATATTTACCTGTTCTTTATAAGATATTTAGATTTATTATCATTTCATTAATCATTTAAGTCCTCCCCCCCTCCCTTCCTCCCTTCCTCCCTTCCTCCCTTCCTTCCTTCCTTCCTTCCTTCCTTCCTTCCTTCCTTCCTTCCTTCCTTCCTTCCTTCCTTCCTTCCTTCCTTCCTTCCTTCCTTCCTTCCTTCCTTCCTTCCTTCCTTCCTTCCTTCCTTCCTTCCTTCCTTCCTTCCTTCCTTCCTTCCTTCCTTCCTTCCTTCCTTCCTTCCTTCCTTCCTTCCTTCCTTCCTTCCTTCCTTCCTTCCTTCCTTCCTTCCTTCCTTCCTTCCTTCCTTCCTTCCTTCCTTCCTTCCTTCCTTCCTTCCTTCCTTCCTTCCTTCCTTCCTTCCTTCCTTCCTTCCTTCCTTCCTTCCTTCCTTCCTTCCTTCCTTCCTTCCCTCCTTCCCTCCTTCCCTCCTTCCCTCCTTCCCTCCTTCCCTCCCTCCTTCCCTCCTTCCCTCCTTCCCTCCTCCCTTCCTTCCCTCCTCCCTTCCTCCCTTCCTCCCTTCCTCCCTTCCTCCCTTCCTCCCTCCCTTCCTTCCTTCCTTCCTTCCTTCCTTCCTTCCTTCCTTCCTTCCTTCCTTCCTTCCTTCCTTCCTTCCTTCCTTCCTTCCTTCCTTCCTTCCTTCCTTCCTTCCTTCCTTCCTTCCTTCCTTCCTTCCTTCCTTCCTTCCTTCCTTCCTTCCTTCCTTCCTTCCTTCCTTCCTTCCTTCCTTCCTTCCTTCCTTCCTTCCTTCCTTCCTTCCTTCCTTCCTTCCTTCCTTCCTTCCTTCCTTCCTTCCTTCCTTCCTTCCTTCCTTCCTTCCTTCCTTCCTTCCTTCCTTCCTTCCTTCCTTCCTTCCTTCCTTCCTTCCTTCCTTCCTTCCTTCCTTCCTTCCTTCCTTCCTTCCTTCCTTCCTTCCTTCCTTCCTTCCTTCCTTCCTTCCTTCCTTCCTTCCTTCCTTCCTTCCTTCCTTCCTTCCTTCCTTCCTTCCTTCCTTCCTTCCTTCCTTCCTTCCTTCCTTCCTTCCTTCCTTCCTTCCTTCCTTCCTTCCCCTCTCTCCCTCCCTCCCTCCCTCCCTCCCTCCTCCATATTTTGTCCTTTATTTCCTCTGCATCTTCTTATGCCTAATTCCCAACTAGCACAAATGCTCATATGGATATAAATACAGGCAGCAATTTAAACTCAATAGCCAAATTCATTATCTTTGGAAAAAATTAGCTCACATATTAGCATCTTGCCTAATCTAAAGAGTTTCCAGTGGATCCCTGTGCACTATCTCTCCTTTTCACAAAGATGCCACCTCTTTGTGTCAGAGTGTATTTGGTCTGTCTGAGGTGGAGTTCATTTTCCCACAACAGTCCTCCCAGTGCTGTGCTTTGCATTAGTAGCTGGAAAGGTGTTGACAGAACAGGGTGCCTTGGCTGCTGCTGAGCAGTGCTAGCACAGCACCAGCCTCTCTCTCCAACATTCCACTCCACACAGGCCAGCAGCCTGGGGGTGGGCAGGATCCTGGGAGGGCACGTAGCTGGGACAGCCAGCCCAAACAGACCAAAGGAGTATTCCATATCATAGGATGTCTGTGCAGGCATAAAACCTAAGGAAAAGGAGGAGGAAGGTGTGGCCTTCATTGCCTATGGTGTTTGCCTTTTGGAGCATCTGCTGTGTGTATTGAAACCTTTCATTCCATTAAACATTCCCCAGATATTGCTTGCTCATGGGAAGCAGAAAAAAAATCCTTAGTGTTTTTTTCATTATGTTCTGGTTTGGGTTTTTTCTTTCCATTTTTTTTTTTTTCTGTGCTTGCACGCCCTAAACAATTTATTTAGCTTTATTTGTGCTTTAATAGTGCTGTGCTTTGTATTGGTGTGCAGCATGTACACCAAACAGAGTGAATACTCCCGTAGCCTGAGAGGAGGTTGCCTACAAAAGCCTATTCCTGATGCTTTTTTGTTATCAGAGAATTAACACAGAGGGACTTTTTTCCCCTTGGGTTCTGGGAAATGTCCCTGAAAGTGAAAGTATTTGTTCCTCACAGCAGGAATCAACCCAGACAAAATGCAAGGCAAGCCTCTTCCTGATGCAAAGCCTATAATAATTTACAAATGATAATTTGTAAACATCCAGCTTTACATTCACCAGAAGATGTCCTTTTAAATAGGTGTCCAATGAGTAGCTCTGAAGCTGTTAAGACATAATCAGAATCAATACATAAGGTAACAGAGAGACAGGAGTAGCCAACAGACACCTTATGCCTTTGGGAAAAGCAGTAAAATATGCTGTCATTTTTACAAAACACAGGAAAACAGAGAGAAGTTACACTCCTAAAAACGATGGAAGCACACTCATGTGTGGTAAATTACTAAGTATTTATGAAGTAATTAATGAATCTGCCACTAAAGTAAAAACAAACAGGAAAGATTAATGTTTCAGCATGATCTTGAGGATATGAACCGATAAAAGTATTAATATCATTAATAAAATCAATGTTGCAAGACCCCAAACTCCAGGCAACTGGATGAATCTGTGAGGAATAGATTTAACCTTATACAAGAAGAAGGATTTCATTCATGAAAGAAGCCAAAACCAGAAAAGATTAAATTGGAAGCTTGATCTCCCCAGGCAGCATCTTTACCAAAAGACGTCTAGAACATTATATGAATTGATTCAACTTCTCTGTGATTTTTGCCCCAAGGTGACAGATTTTACCAACAAACACACAAGAAATTTAAAGTATTGGGTTATTCTCTGTGTATTTCAGAAATTTCCAGCTATATTACAAGTGCACAACACACACAAGTTTCCATTTTCTGCCTGTAATGAACCCTTCATTAAAACAATGAAGAAAGGAAAGAGTCTTCTGATGGTAAGCAGCCTACGAGAAGGATCAGCTGTCCTCAAGGTTCTTAGTTTAATTTTTCTATCCAAATTCTTGTAGTCTGCTCTCAGAGCTGAGTACAATAGAGACACAAGCACATCATGACTCCTTTCACTGTAAAATACACAGATATGTCTGTCATGCCAATTGTGCTTTGAAAGACACAAGGTCTGCATACTTCATCTAGTTGCAGTTTCTCAGGAACTTCTACCTTCAACCTCACCATGCAAGTACAGGAAAATGGGCATAACTTGCTAGTCTGTGACATGTGAATTGAAGGTCAGGTTTCATCTCTGAACAGCATGTCTCTCCCAGCCCCAGTATCAGTCCTCATGGAATAGAATCATAGTGTGGTTTGGAGGGTACCTTTCAAGATCACCTATCTCCCTGTCATAAGTGGGTTTGAAGTCTGTAGATCTGCTAAATAGCACTAACCAGGGAAAAGGTAATTTAATAGCCAGCCTTTTGTTTGTGGTTCAGTTTTCTTCACAATGAGAGGGGAAAAGATTCTGCCTCATTTCAGGTAAATCTCTTCTGATGAGATTAATGTTTTCCCCTTGCTATCTCAGCTTCTGAAGAGATTAAAATGAATTATAACAGTGCTTACTTACATTTGCTGCCTTGAGAGAGGTGACATTGTGGCTACCTTGGAGCTGCAATCAAGACAATGGAGGTGGAACAAGCAGAGTTAAAGGCAAGTATAGGCAAATGCATGACAAGGTTCTTGCATCTATAGATTCTGTTAGTTCAGGAAGGTCAGAAATTACATAGAAGTATGGTTTTGTATAGTACTTTGTAATTGCTGGGTACATATGGTCCCACTGAGGAACACATCAACAGCAAGTATGGTAATCTGCAATCATTTCTTTCCTTCCTCAACTGCTAAAACATTTGTGTCAGATAAACAATTTTTTCTGCCTGTGGATGATAGAAAGCAGTCAATAGAAAAAAAGTTTTTTACCTGAAAACCTTCTCTCTTTGTCTGTAGGTAAACTGAGTATATCACTAAGCATAAATCTGCATCATTTCACCGACATGAAAGTGATTTCTGTGTGGTTTCAATGAGCTGAGAAACTGGCCTATGCACCCACATGAGGAATCCAAAGACATGGGGGTCAGGAGAACCTATTCAACAGTGAGAAAAAATCTGTGGGTAGTTAGAATTGCTGTTGAAATGGTGAAAACAGTGTCTGCAGTTATACAAGAAATGAAAATTTTGTCTAACAGCTCAGGTATCAACTGATTTGGTGTTCACAATTATTTCATATTATTTCATTTTAATATAATTTCATATTAGCTCAACTGCATGTTAATTCGTATTAGCCTAAATGAAGTGCTCAACACTTCATTTTTTGTGTATTTTCTTGATTCTTGTAGATTGGATAAGATCTTGTAGATTGGATAAGATAAATTACTATTTAAAGCCTCGTTACTGAAGCTGAAGTGAAAAGGTTTTCCCTCATATTGGAAGGGATTAACAGGGTGAGTTGTTGTGACACAGTTCACACAGGGGACACATAAAGTTTTGTGTCTGGATCTGAGTTTCTCATGACTGTTTCCCACAAAGATAGCGGTGTGTCACACCTGTGTTTCTCCCTGCAATATTGTGAACCGGGAAAGATATGGAGTGTTGAAAACATCTACGTAAAGCAGTGCTGTGACACCTGAATGGGAGGGATCCAGTGTAGTATTATGGCCCACTCTTAGAGATAAACCTATGATGAGAAAAGGTAATGTATTTGTCTAAATTAGTAAAACTGGCAGGAAACTATGAATTGAAGGTGTCCTGTGGAAATTAATTGACTGCACAAACCAGCTAAGGTTAGCTGACTGCTAAACCAGGCTCAGCCAGTGGATATTTTACATTCCACTTATAGCTTTTACAAAAAACCTGTGCCTTAAAACATAAAGCTTGAGAGAAAAAGATTGGAAGAAACAATGTAATGTGTAACAGCAGAAGTCTGCATTTTATTTCCACATTTTTCTTCAGGTAAAGAAGGCTGTGTATCATTCACCTGTCTCCAGTTCTCAGACCCAAGATAAACATGAAAGTCTGGTGGGAGGTAGTTGTCTGCAGACTGAAAAGAAATGACACCTTGGAAGTAATGGAGCTGTTTTCTAGCTTGCCAGTTCATCAGACAAAGATAACTGGAATGTGAAATCTCTGAAATCTTTTCAGCAGCATCGAGCAGTTTGGAGATCTTGAGTAACCCATAAGATTTCTTAGCAGTTGCAAAGGCAGTGGGAAAGCACACAGCAGTGGGAGCAAAGGAGAGATTTTACAATGTTTCCAGGTGCTTTTTTAGTCTCCAGCCTGTGACACATCAGTTTTCACAGCCTTTTTTCAGAACAAGAACCCTTTCTCTCAGTGCTAAAGAATAGGTTGTTCAGAAATTAGAATCTTTCTAATGGCAAGATGCAGGAATTTTATGGAGAGAAGGCTGTTGGGGAGGCCAGTGGAAAGGTATTAATTGCCGTAAAGACTGCACTTTGTGTGCCAGATATCAGGAAGGCTGATGTTCTTCAAGCAGCACATGGGCTGCACCACATCAAGAGAGAACCTGATGTCTAAAGCACCAGGCAGCAATCCAGATACCATAAATTTTCTAATTTTCATTTGATTGGACATGTAGCCAAGGTTATGAGGTTATCTCTTCATCCTGCTAGTCAGTGGTGTTGTTTCTGCACCTCCTGAGAGTACATAGACAGTAAATTCCATGGTAGTGTGACAGGTCATGCTGAGCCCATGACTTTTAACATTGTGCTAGAGCTGTGGTACTCACCTATTGTTCTTTCTTGTGAACTCCTTTGAGAGTTAAGGAAACTGTTTTTCTCTTTTTACCAGAAAAAAGTTTGTACCGAGATGGGTGCTCATCTATTTTCCTAGGTAGCAAATGATAGGATCAGAGGAAAAAAAACCTCAAGTTGCACAAGGGGAGGTTTAGATCAGATACTAGGAAATAGTTCATCCCTGAAATTGTTGTTAAGCATTGGAACAGGCTTCCCAGGGGAGTGCTTGAGTCGCCATCCCTGGAGAGATTTAAAAGCTGTAGAGATACGGCACTAAGGGACATGGCTTTGTCATGGGCATGGTAATGTTGGGTTAACAGTTTGATTGGATGATCCTGGAAATCTTTTCCAACTTAAAAGATTCTGTGATTCTGTGATTCTATGATGACTCATTTGACACTATCTCAGACTGCTGGCATTTTTTCAAGTACATGTCTGCCTCCAGAAGGCTCCTCTTTTATAGACAAGAGATGGAACTGAATCTCAGGGCATAACCTCAGGAAACAGCTTTTCGCATGCAGACATGGAGTACAGCTTTAAATGTGGGTATCTGCATTCAGTTTATTATTTGAGCTGATGGCATTTTCAGCCTGACTGTATTTCTTCTTGTTTCTGATGCATTGAATTCTAGAGAAATCTGGGAAGAAGAGGCTACTGAAAGCAGTTAAATGAACCTGACAATTAAAGTCAATTTATAAAGACCTCTTCAGCAAAAGTGACAGAAGAGCTTTTTGTACCAAGTCTTTGGAAATGTATAATTTCCAATAACAAAGCTAAAGGGACAAAATAATAAGCTGTGGAAAGATTGGAAGGCACAGCTGTGACATCTGTGTGTGTGCCCAGCTAAGCACTTTGTACCACAATGCTTTAAGAATGGAACCCATCACCTAACCCTCTTCATGGTTGGACTCAATAGTCCTAAAGGTCTCTTCCAATCTAAAATATTCTATGGTTTATTTCTGGTCATTCACAAGCCACTCGACTTATTTAACTCTTGATGCAATTAAGTAATTGAAAACTTATTCCACTCCCTAGAAAAATAGAACAGGTTTTTACTCTCATTTATCTGGAATTGACTATGAGAAATAACATGAGATGAAGTGCTGAATATAGAAAAGCGAAGTCATAAATTACTTTATGAATTCATAACCCCATCCACAGATAGCACCGGGTGCAAATTTACAATCTATCATCATTCCCCTATCTACCCCCCTATTATTTCCTGTTTGAACAGATTCTTTTCCAAGTAATTTTCAGCTTCTTACAAAATAATCTGTGTCTCTGTTGTGAATGCCTGTCTTAGCTCTTACTCCTTTTTGCAGTTAAAGTCTTGAGCAAGCCTTCACTTCAGCATGTAATGAAATTTACAGTATTATTCCTAAACACAATGTCTGTGGTGATGGGTAGGCTTCTCAGGTACTGCCTGGTAACTTGCTTGAAGGTGGGCAGTTGACCCTGACCCATCCTAGCAACTGGCTTGAAGGTTCTAAACTTGCTCTTAAACCATATTTTTTGGGTTCATGGGGGTTGTCTGCCTTGGCAATGAGAGAAAAACTTTCCATTTTGCACTGCTTTCATTGTTCTTGTTTGCCCTTTTTAAAGGGCTGGGCTTTGCTACCCCAGACCCTGCACACAGTCTGGCACTATCATCCAGAGCACCTCCTCAGTGCTGCCTTCAAAATGCCTGGTAGCTGGCTGTCATGGTTCTAAGCCCAGCTGGAGATGAAACACGATGCAGCCACCCACTCAACCCCACATCTCTTCCCACCTCCCCAGTGGAACGAGCAGAAAAATCAAAATAAAATTTGTATCTTGAGATTAGAAGAGTTTAATAATTGAAAATAAAGTAAGAGACAGTAATAATAGGAAATTATAATAATAATGATAAGAAAATGGAAAAACAAGTGGTGCAGAACGCAATTGTTCACCACCTGCTATGCTCCCACCCAGCTCCTTCTGCATATTCCCTCACTGGCAGACCATCAGACAAGGAAAAAAAAGTATTTGACGTAGAATAAACAAGACTTAGCTGAAACCCAAAACATCAGTTTTTTACCAACACCATTCTCATTCCAAATCAAAACAAAGCACTATAACAACTCCTGAGAAAACTTGGCTCTACACTAGCTGTAACCAGGATACCAGCCTATGTCATTTGACTGGAGCTTGGACTCAGCATTCATGGAACATTCATGCATGTCAGCAGAAGGCTTTCAGAACAGGAGAAGACGGGGTGGGATGTTCATAGGTTATCTAAGACTGGCTGCCAGCAGCTGCTACACCTTCATAGTGATGTCACCACAGGATGCCATCCCACTAGAATCACAGGGCCCACCAGATGGTTTTTGCTGACACTTGTCAGAGCATCTTTTCCCAGAAGTTCAAAGGATCCATGTCCCCAGAATTGGCTTTGAGAGACCCCTGGAAATTATGGTTATAATTCTTCATAAATCTGCATAATGCATCAGTGTAGCACAAAAGTGTTGCACATGGTAAAATAAAGCTTCATTTAAAAATTCTTGTCTCTTGCCAGTCTGAATTTCTGAGGTGCATGGCCAACAGCTAAAAGAATTTTAAAAGCCCTGAGTGTTTCAGAACTTGTTTTACGTTATGAACTGATGTTCAGGCATGTTTGTCCAATATGTATGGCACTATAAAGATGTACTTAACACCACTGTTATAGGCGAAAAAAGGTTGCATATTACTAAGTCTGCCTGCCACTTCACATTCACCTCTGCTACAATCACCTAGTCCTCTAAAGAGGTTTCCTGTCATCTTGAATGATATTTAAAGTCCTCGTTTGAAAGCTGGGTTGCCAGGTTGCCACTTGCCCTCTGTTCAGAGTAACAACTTATATCTCCCAAGTTTTCTGCCTTCCCAGAAACACAACAAATGTATTTCAATGGAAGCAGTGATGCAGGCATGTCTACATGCAATGTACTGCTACTACAGCCGTGTTGAAATGCAATGTTTGACTATCATTTGAGCTCACATACAAATAAACTTTATTAATGGCGTGTAAGGGAGATTCGTTCTTAACCTTATTCTGTCTTTTCCCCAGAATGTCTTTGTCCCATCTATGTCCACTCCCTTTCTGTCACTCTGTCAGGCACCAGATGTGAATATCAGCAGATCATGGCACACTTCTTACTTCTGCCTCCTCAGTCAGTCATCTGGAGCTTTTTGAAACTTCCTACAGGCTCACCAAGTTAAGGAAAAGGAAACAAATTTTAGACAATCCTGCATAGTGGTCTTATAGGTAGTTTTAATAATCACCTGCAACTTGGGAAAAAGGAGCTCATCAAGACCACCTGCCTGTCTGTGTGAAACTTACCGAAAATTGCACATTCCAGTTCTTAGGCTCATTGGTCAATTCTCCCAGTTTGTGTAGTCTGTGTCAGAAAGACTTTAAGGGGCTTTTGTTGTGGCATGTCCTGTCCCCCCTACCACCACTTCCTCCCCTCCTTTCCCCTTCCTCTGAAGTTGGCATTTTTTCATTTTCCATTTTCATGCACAGCATGGTCTGTATGAAAGCCACCCAAAGTCTGCCCAAGCCATGCTGTACAATCACCCATTGGACTGTGGCCTCTTGGTTCAGCTCATAGGATTGATTGATTCTGTGCCATCCTGGGGTTGCACAGGGAACCTGAGAGGCCTTTGAGGATGGGCTCACAGCCTATCCTCAGTGTCATGCTGTACTTCATTTGTATCTCTCACTCCCATCACACCCATTCTCCTCCAGCCCTCCCCCTGAACTTCAAAGGCTTGTCCAGCTGCCTTGTAAAGCAGGTTGAGGACTTGACCTTTCTTTTACTTTTAATTGCTTTTTATTCACAGTCAGACTTCATTTATTAATGTCCCTAGCTCTGATTAAAGAGTATTTTCTATTGGATATAACTTTTCTACATTATTACAAATATATGCACATATATTTAATTAATGCCTTTATGTTTCTATATATTGGTATATTTGTGCTATATAGAGGTATGGTGGAGTCAAGACACAGGCAATTACAGTCCAGTATGAAAACACCAGGGGCACAACACTTAACTAAATGGAAGCTCTTTGCCATGAATTGCGGCTGAAAGAGGTGGGGTTTTGTATATTTATTGTATAGGCTTTATTGCTATGAAATTCTTATAGAACAGATAGGAAGGGAGGGACATCTCATGCTGCCAACCAGTCACAGGGCAGCCTGCGAGCACTTGCAGTATTATGTGTTTTGAAATCGTGACATTCAGGGCAAAAAGAGGTGGGCACACAAACTTCATGACTGGAAGAGGGAAGGGATCTTTGGGGCATGTGACTGCCTGTGGGTAAGAATTGTAATTGTAGTACTTCTGTGTGCCCTACCTTGTCATTCAAACTGTTAACCTCTTGATTCTAACTGCTTTTCAAGCTGCCTCTTGGGAACCTGACATATTTCCATAATTTCTACCAGCAGAATTCCAAAGGAGTGTGAGGGAGAAGCCAGCATTTTTCTGGGACACAGTTCATCTGACCTACTTTGTTACATTAGGCTGATCATAAAGTGAGTCTAATTCACCCAGAGTCACCTAATAGCTAGATGTTTAAAGTTAGGT
This sequence comes from Anomalospiza imberbis, assembly GCF_031753505.1. Taxonomy (NCBI): domain Eukaryota; kingdom Metazoa; phylum Chordata; class Aves; order Passeriformes; family Viduidae; genus Anomalospiza; species Anomalospiza imberbis. The sequence goes on along the minus strand of NC_089721.1, from coordinate 60,077,548 downwards.
AAAGTGAAACTTCCTAGCTCTGGGAAACTACACATGAATTAGAGATTATTAGCACCTGCACTGCAGGAAAAACTATGAATGAGTTGTAGCACTCTGTCAGACAATCAAGGATACCTCCAAGATACAAAAAAACCCAGTAGAATAGCAAGCTGGTATGATTTCAAAAACGGTTTTAAGCTGCCAGAATTTGTATCTCAGGAAAAGTGTCTAGGACATTTCTGGCTATGAAAATCTATACAAGAAGTCATGAGACACCTTAGTTCTTGTGTAGATTTATTGCAAATGAGAAAAAAAAAAAGCAGCTATATTTAATAAGGGGTCTTCAGGTACCTCCTTTCATGGAAAGTCATTTATGGAACTAACTGTGATTGGACTATAAGGTAGGCTCCAGTGAAATCTCTTGGGATGCCTTAATTGCTTGAGTTTGGCATGAATAAGGCACAACAATGACTTTTCTTGTTTAATCTCTCATTGTCATTACCTTTCACCTAGAGCTTAAGGCAGAAAGTGAAGCATGCAACTAAGGGATTTCATAGGATTCTTAAAAGTGAAATGGGAAAGACAGTTATTAATTTTTCTAACATTTCCCAGTCTTATCACATGTTGTGTGTTCTAAGGAAGTTAATGGCATGCTCTTTATTTTAACTAATGCTTGTTATTTTTTAAAATTGTGCCAGGAGACAATATTTTATGCACAGTGGTAAGGAATATTATTCTTTTGTTAAAATATAAGCCTTTAATGTTTGCCAGCAGACTGTAAACCAGCTATCAGCAAGGTATAGAGCAGACTCTCTTCTTTTGGTTCTAGATTGTGATTGGAGGAGGAAATACAGGTTCTATAAAGGACAGTTTGATGGTGGTGGTGGTGGTGGTGGGGTGTGTGGTTTTTTTCTGGTTTGTATATTTGGAGATTTTAGGGAGAGAGGGCTGGGGTTTTGAGATGTTTGGAGGTTTGCTTATTTTGGTTAGTTGGCTTGGTTTTGTTTCTTCTGCATGTTATTGCAGAAACATGTTTATGTAATTAATGTACGTAGGGAAGTGCACTTTCAATCTCATGGTTGTTATTAAATGTTTTTGACAGAATGTGGTCTCTTGCCGCTTCCTGCATAAACAGACCAAAGACTATTAGACAGAAATGAGTTATACGAAGCAGTAACAAAATTGTAATGCACAGTGGCATCTCTGGAAATTAGCAACTATAAATTTAAGTTCTGTCCTATACTGGGGGTATGAATTAGAGTTCAAGATAAGTATGGAAGTAAGATTTTTCAGTTAAGCCCCCAAGATCATAAATCATGGAGGCTCAAGCTATCCTTCATGTAAAGTGGTTCTGATTCAGAGGTAAGAAATGAGGACTAAGCAAAGAAGAATTTAAGAAGACAGTTAGGTCTTTGAAAAAGAGATTTCACAGAGCAATCATACAGCTTTGTTGGTGGGGAAGACTGTCCCTTTCCTGTATGCATAGCATGGTTTGATGATCCCCTGATGATGCTTATGGTGTGCCACTGTGTGGTATTTTAATGATGGCCTGCTTCTGGTGGAATAGATCATGATCCTTCACTAAGGGAGGCACATCGTGGAGCACACAGGGCTGCCTACCACCCTAGTGTAGCAAACTTCAGTGATGTATTCCTCTGTGCATGATATTTTGCTCTATTACTGCAGCAAGCTCTTTTCATATAAAAAAGAAAAATCTCTCTCACTCCAGTGACTGTCAGACTCCTACCCTGTGATGTCTGTTCACATCACCTCAGATTGTGATACTTTCTGAGGAGGTATCACTTACACAGAAACCAAAAGCTGTGATGTGTGCCAGGGTTCTGTTGATTAGCTTGAATCCTTTCCTTGGAACAGTTCAGTCCTGAGATATGCACACAGGATTTTGGAAGCCCACCACTTCAAATTTTACAATACTTCAAACAGATAAGGGATTAATTTTTTCAGTCTTTTCCCTGACAATTAGAAGATTTATCCTTGCCCCTTATGTGTGCTCCTTGGCCTGTTCTTTTGTTTGTGTCTTGATTTGTTTCACTTTGAAAAAAAGAAAAACAGCTTTAAAGATCAATAATATTAATCCATGAAGAGCCTCCTGGGTCCAGAACCTGCACATCTCCACAGTTTGCTACTGAGCTTTCCCTGTTCTTTCCTGCCATCCGAGACCCATAAGCTCTGAAAACCCTAGTACCTTTGGCTGTGTTTTTTGCTGCTGGAGCACCTGTGGAGAGTAACTGTTTTCTATCTTCCTCTCCCATATGCAGGTTTGTCAAATGACTGTGACTCATGTCTTCCATGACTACAGCCAAACCTTTAATGGTGTTTTTCTCCCTCTGAGAATGTTCAGAACTCTCTGCTATGTGGATTTGTAGTAAGTGGTAGCTCTTTGGTGTAGAGAGTTGCATCAGGGCAGTTGTACTGCAAAATCACATCCATAGCACTGTCTCCTGTCCACTCCCATTTTACTTCTTACTACTGTTCCCTGCACATATCTGGCTGCAGGTGTGCTCTGCTCACCATACAGGCAGCAGTGTAGTGCTGAGGAGTCAGAGCAAGCTGTCTTCTTACCTCTCAGCATCCTCACCAGATGGGAATTGCACACTTATGCTCACATCAGAGAATAAAAAGCACTTTGTGCTTAACCTGAAATTAAATTCTCAGCCCCATAAGGCAGAGATTCTTGCAGAAGCTTCTGTCCATTTGGGCTGAGTGACACCAGTGAATCCTAAACACTTGGTTGTTTTTGCATACCCCATTGTCAGCACTGGAAATGTTAGACTTCCATGATATTGTTGCTGTTTCATTACTGAGGTTTTTTTTTTTTTTTTTTTTTTTTTTTTTTACTGATGATTACATTCATCCCTGTAAAACTGGAGAAGACCTCACAGTGAGCCAGTAGGGCTGTCTCTTCTTCCTTTCTCTTCTTACTTAAAATCTCCATAAGACCCTCTAAGTTCTGCCATTTGGCGGAGATTTTTTTTCCCCAATTAAATTATTCCATTCCAAGATGGGTAATCATCTTAATTAGAAGATTTGATAAGCAGAGGCTGATCTAGATATTCACTAGCTGTGCATCAGAAACAAAAGCACAGGATTCAGAAAGCACACGACACTGCTTTCATGTAACTGTAATCACCCTGTGCAAATGAACCATGCAATCTAGTGAGTGAGACGCTCTGCCATTACCCCCTTCTTTGACCTAAGAGAGGTAGAAAGCAAAGCCAGAGCAGAAAGATCAAATGTGAAGGGGTGATCAGTGAGACTGGGACAGAGAGTGAATTCAAAAACCTGCACCTTGTGTCTCCTCTTGTGATGAACTGAGATGTGGTAAAAGGTGCAAGCAAAAGAGTGCTTACATCTGAAATGTCTGAGACAGGAACCTACTAGTGACTGTATTGGGCCCTCAGGGCCTGACATCCACACACAATTCCATGGTTGTCGTAAAGTAGATTTTACTCGGACCTCAGTTGTGGAACTAGTGCCTGATGAAGCATAGCATAATGTTTGTTATCCTTTTGTCCCCTCATGTACCCATCATTCTTCAAAGGCCTTTCCTTCCTCACTCCAGAAGCAACCAACAGAGGGTACCCATGGATCTTTGCCAACCTCCCGGCTCTTTCTACAGGCTACAGCTCTGCTCACTTTTCAGCTTTTTGGTGACTCTCTGTTTCTGTAGCTGCTATGATTAAATGCAAGACGTTTGTCCTGGCGAGTTCCACATCCTGCGGCATTCATCAGTAGGATGTACAGACTGTGTTCCATTCACAGTATTCTTCTATTAAATGACGGCTTCTTTTGTTCCAGTCTCTCCCTGCTCATGCAAGACTAGATGTGGTGACAAAAGTTTTTTCTATAGCCGCACATCTACAGCATTCAATGCTTCCTCCAGCTTCCTCCAGATGGTGGCCCTCCAGCAAAGTTCACAGCCCAAAAAAAACAGCTGTTGTAGGTTTTCTTTTTTTTTTTTGTGTAGGTCTATATCTTCCTGGATTCAGAGGCTTGCAGATTATATACATGTTCTTAGGTTTCAATTTATCCAGTTGTGCTAGACTAAGGAAATGTTTTCATTAATTTTTGTGAGTCATATCTCAAGCATAATACCCTTCCCATAATGGCCTTATATCTATGGGAGTAGCATATCACTGTGAGCCATGCAGATTAACCAGGGTGTACTGCCTGCATTGTTCTCTTCCTGTCTGGCAGGGAACTGAGAGGGTCTAAGGCTCTGTCTGAAAGAAGAAATTATCTGACTCTCCTGGAAAAGACAATATGAAGTAGTCAGCATGGAAAAGGCAGTGATAACAGGCTCTGGCAGACAGAGAGAAGTTCTACTCAAGAATTCTTCACAGGTGGCATATACACAGACACAAGCAATATGTGTGGTTCCCTGGAGAAACTCAGCTGTAAGTGAGAAATTTAAACTGTTGATTTGGGTCCATGCCACAATGGGAAGAAAGAACTAGTAAGACTCAGAGGTCTGCTTATGCAGAGAGCATCCTGTCCCTGGAATACCTGGAATACCTTCAGCTTAGAGGAAGTACTTTGATAAAGAACTGTGGGATACAATCTCCTCCATCTAACTGAACAGAGAATACTTCAATGAGAAAAGCTGTTCACAACTGTACTTCTCAGGATAGATACACAACTTTTTTTAATTCTTTGTATGCCGCTTGCTTATTTCCTGAGATGGCTTCAATCTCCTTCAGAAATGTACAGGTGAATTTTTGTGGCAGTCAAACCCTAGATGATCCATGACCCAACAGATATGTGATGCCTAGAGTAAGAAAAGTGATACCTAAACTAAAAAAACAACATTATAGGTAAGCATAGGCTCTGATGAGCCCTTGTAAATGACAGAAATGGGGTTGTGCTATTCAACAAAAAGGACACAGTGTGTGGTAAACAGATTCACTATGCTCGTGGTAATAAAGCTCAGTCAGTGAGAGGAGATGCTGATCAACCTGTGCTGACCTCTACCATTTTCATTTCCCGTCCTACTTCTTAATTAATTTCAGGTGTTTAAACATTTTTCTACTTTTCTGTGTCAACTAGGTCCTCATTAGGCCTGTTCTGTGTTTCTGTGTGATTTTTCTGCTGGTAAAGGAATGATACTAATGAGAGAAACTGCCATTTAATTTCAGTCTCTCATTATTTCATAAGCCATATATTCATGGAGATTTTTTTTCTTCTGTAGATTGAGGTGGATTGATTTCACTAGAAAATTCTCGAGATTGCTGACTTTTGAGCCCTGGAATTTGCAGGAACTTTATGCCATGATGCTGCAGAAAAGATGAAATTCAATAATTTCTATTATTGTGTATCATCTTTGCTTAGGAAGAAAAGTTACTATTCATGAGCTGGGTCTATTCAGAACCAATTGTTAAGGTCTAGAGAAAGAAAGCTGTTTGTACAAGTTGTAAACAGAATTTCATATCCTTAAACTTTCTTTTTATTGTTTTTTAGAGATCCCTATGTAAGTTTACTTTTTATTCGTCTCTTAACAGCCCCACATCTGATCTGGCTGGGTACCTTTCCTTTGATTCAATTGTGTTTCCTCTTTCTTTTATGTGACTGGGAATTTAGAAAACACATGCATTTCTCTGTGCTGACTCACACTCATTTCTTTAGCTGTCTTCCAAGGCTGCAAAGATAAGGTCAAAATTACGTTTGTTATTCCATTGAAAGCCTTAAGTGCTTGCCTGAATTGAAAGATGTAGTCTTCAATTTTGTAAAAAACTCTTTCTTTTTTAATTTTAAGCCTATTCCTTTCCCTGAAAAACTTTCTAAAGAACTGAGTTTTGCTGCTTTGTGTGATAATGTGCAACCTTCTCCTGAAGTCTTGACAGTTGGGAACAATACGTAATGGGACTGTCTGTCAATTATGACACCTTCCTGCTCAGCAAAGAAATAGAGAACAACCATTTATTTGAAACAGCATATGAACAAATATGGGAAATTTTATGGTGAATTACTGTCAGTTATATTCCCTTTTAATTACTGTCATATCCTTTTGGTGAGTCGTTTTATCTCTACAGGTTTTTTCTGCAGATTGGAAACTTTTGCTGATTTAATTCAGTCTTCTGTTTTGTGTTTCTGCCCTATGTGATTTTACCTTGGACTAAATTTCTCTAAGAAAGTTCACTTGCATCAGGAGCAGAGAAATATTAAAGCATTCTGAAACATATTGGCTTCCTTTCATTTTTAGTTGCAAACACATGCTTACTTTGTGGAGTAATTTTTAACACATTGCCATGCCCATCTTCACTTATAGTTTAGAAAAATGTTTCTAAGTGTGCTGAATGTTAGAAGTGTTTGTTAATTGGCATTATACATAGTTTTGTGGTTGTTCTTTTTTTTTGTTTGTTTGTTTGTTTTTGGTTTTTTTTTTTGTTAAGAATAATTAAGTCATTTAGTTCTGCTTAGTTTTGTATGTGACTGTAAATGAACCTAACTCATTACACAGTTTTCTAGTTCATGCTAACAATCTCTAAAGAGATGAGTGGCATTTCTGAATGTTAAAGAAAACAAAATCTTGAAAAAAAAATAGAAGAGTGTCACTTATTGCACTAAGATTAATCCTCACCTAAAGCATTTGAATTAAAAATGTGGATATTCTGACCCATAATAAGGGACTTCCCCTACTGGCACTTGTCTTACCAATTATGTCTCAATAGTCACAGTATAGCTTGTGTCAGTAATAGCAGTCTCAGAAAAAATTTCCTCCTGAAAGAGCTGTGGATGACTCATTGGCTTAAATATACTCTCTGACTTAACCGGTGGCATTGTCGTGATGTGCACAGACTAAGTAGAGCCTTTTCCCAGGAGTCTGGGAGCCTGTGGAAAGGTAAGAGTGATCTACCTCTGGTAGACTAATGGGAGAAAACTAGAAGAGAACAGAAGAAAACAGAACAAAGAAAAGGATACAACTGAATCTCTCAGAAGTTGCCCATCTGAACTTCAGATCTGTTCTTCACATGCTGAAGTAGACATCTGAGATTCCAGATAGACTTCTGAAATCCCAACAGGATTATGGTATTTTTATGGAATGCCCTCAGTTTTGGATGATTAGCACAAAGCAGAAGGAGTGCTTCAACTCTCAGCCTGGCTTTGAGGGGCTCTCCCAGTGTGTATCCTGATTTCTTTTGGTTTGTCTTCAGTGGTGGCCAGTTGTTCAGATACTGCTATGCATGTGCCTGGGAGACTGAAGCCCTGAGTGACTAAAGCACCTCTAAATACACTCGTCCTAAAGAGAGCAGTACGAACCTGTATACTGCCCATAATATTTGGTACTGTTTCATGTTGCTCAGTTCATTCTTCTCGAGAAACAACTCATGCCTAGGGAAGGAACAGATCTTTTTTTGTTGCATATGCTGCTCAGGCTTCATAGCTAGGTTGAAAGAATGATCCAGCTCTGCTCATGGCTGCCATAAGCTGGTATTTGCTCTTTTAAAACAGACATTACGGCAAAGCTTTACATTTCCTCATCCATTTAGAGCAGACAGTTCTTCTCACTTGATTTTTCTTCTTTTGAGCATTCCTGCTGTGAGAGGATTTAATAAGCCATATACTTGAATTTGTCCTAGAAAAGATGGGTTTGGAGCTGCCCTTTCATTTTCAGACTCTGACAGTTCTCATCTGGAAAATCTTTTTATATTTCTTGATATATTCTTTTGTACTCATACAGTAGTCACTGCCAATTATGCTCCTCTCAGCTGTTATTCTGGGAAGTGTTTATTCATGGCTTTAAAACTCAGCTGAATGCATCTCTAAGCTGAAATATACAAACCTGTGTCCTTCTCCATGAGATCACAAGACTCATTTATGGTTTGCAACTTTTGCAGACATTGACCTAGTTTTATTTGCCTTATGGCTTTAGAGCTCTTGGATATTGTTGAGTCATGTTATCTGGCTCTGTGCTATGATCCTGAAGGATGGATAATATTGTAATTTGTGTAAAATTGGATATTGGATTTTTTAATGTATTAATAGAAGTTCAGCAGCTTTAAGAGGAAAAAAGATCAGCTCTTACAGAGCTGTCAGCAGTTGCAGACATCACTTCTAGGGTTCTCAGAGATGTCACTGAGTCTGAGAATTCGTCTAATAAATCTGGTCCTAATAGATCAAAAAGTAAAAGCTTGGGTTAAAAATAAAAGTGTAGGGGTGGGGGTAGTGAAGTATTTTAGAAGTTGTTAGCTCTCATGTTTGAAGTGAGAGACAGCAGGTGGGCATTTCTAGAAGTTTGTGTGTCATTTATGGCTGTGTCTGTTTCAGTTCTGGGTTTCCTTAACTGAACTGATAAAATACCTGATCCTGTATACACAATTTCTCTAACAATAGGAAACCAACCTAAAAGCAGACCCACATATCTGCTACAGATCCAAAAGGGACAACACTGAAAGGGACAAGACAGGGGCCTGTCTCTCTCCTGCCTGTGGATCACCTCTTGCTACTTAGCAATATTTCCCTTGGTCCAGGTTCAGGTAACAGTTTGAGCTCCTGGATACCTTGTCACTCACTTCTGTCTACCCAAGTCCTACAATTCACAGGTCTCTGTAAGGTGTTCTTCGTGCCCAAGAAGCATGCTATTTGTAACTGCAAAAATACATAGGATATGTTGCATAGGATTGCATAAGATCTGTTCAGTGAAAAGTACATTACAGAGAAAGGGAATGATTGGAGGACTGTAAGGGCTTTGGGAATGAGTAAACATACTTCTACTACTATGGAAAATAGTAAATACACTGCACCATGGAAAAGAGAAAACTGAGAAGGTATATGAGATGGTTCTGTAGATTCTTATGTGGTCTGGCAAAGGTGAATGGAGTTTGACTTTTCACTGTCCCTTCAAAGCAAAGTCACAGAACAACACATTAATTAGAAGAAAGGCGTTGCAAAACAGAAGGATTTCTTTTGTTCTTTATGCATCAGGAGTTTATCATTAGTCATTATAACTCCTTGCTGCAGGATACTGTGACTGTTAAAAGTTCATACAGATTCAGAAGGCAACTTGACAAATTCATAAGAAAGAAATTAATTGGGGTCTCTTAAATATAAAAACATCTCCCTTGGCTGGGGAAGTCCTTGAACTGCAAATTGCTTGTGATTAGGAAAGTATTGCTGCATGCTTACCCTGTTCTTCAATACATTTGCTCTTGCCTAGTGTTATAGTCTAGCTGGGAGAAATGGTCCTTTGAGTTAGATCCAAAATGGCCATTTTTGTATTAAAAGAAGATATTGTGGGGACAGTGTTGGATAAGCTGACCCTTAAGATTTCCACAATGTTGCAGCTCTCCTCAAATTTCAGAAGCTTGGTATTATTTGTGGTAGAGAAATAAGGTGCAAAACTTTGCTTTCTCTTACCATGTTGCTGATTGCAACAATGTGATCATTGTTTGCTTAACAAACACAAAACAATTGTCTCATCCCCTCTTCAAAATATATTCAGGTAGAAAGATGATATACCCCTTATCCTGCTACCTGAATACTTTCCAGTTGTGCACTGACATAACTGATGACCAGAAGGCTGCTGGAAGAAGGGCTGCATCTAAACTGGTCAGCCAGAGTATCAAGTGTTACTGTCTTTTGCCTTTCTTTTGGACAAGTTCTGTAATAGAGACATTTAAAGCTTTTTCCTATGCTTGTAGAACTCCTTTAAAGGATAGGTTGATTTTGCTTGTTTTTTCTTGGTTAATTAATGTGCCTTTAAATCTCTGTTTTATGAAACTTAGTTTTTCCTCCCTATCATGTCTTTTGATGTTTCTGTTTTAAAATTCCAATTGGTCCACTGCTATCTCCAGGTATCAGGATTTGTATTTACTCTTTAATTTCTAACAAATTCAGGATTTTTATTTTAGCATTTTAAATACAAAAATAAATGTGAGTACTCTGACCCATAATTTAGAACTCTCCCCTACTCTCACCTGTCTTACCAATTATGTCTCAATATTTACAGTATAGTGTCCTTGCTTATGTCAGTAATTGCAAACTTAGAAAAAAATTTTTTCAACCATCATCTTATTTTCCAGTGTGAAAGGGTTCTTTGCTCTTAAAACTGCATTTGTCAACCCTCTTAATGATAGTGGCTAGGATATGCAGTGCACTTTTGGGTGAGTAACACCAGTGAGACACCAGACATAAGTCCTTCTGACTTATCCTGCTCAACCTTTTTGCCACAGGAGCTTTAAGCATGCATTATCCCTTCATAAGCAAGGGGTTTGTCTTATGAACTTTAACTCTTTCTTTGGCAATTCCAGTTGAGAGCCTTGTGCTGCTTGTATGCACATTGCAGACTTCAGTACAATGTCCTGGAGCTCTTGCAGCCTAAGAAAAGTTTGTTTTAGGTGGGAGAACCAGAAGTAACTGTTGTCTGGTTCTCTGTGTATTAGAAAGGATAATCAGCCCTAACCCCCATGAGGGCAGTCTAGTTGGTAGTTTGGATATCAAATTCTCCTGGAGTGCAAGAAGCCATTACTGAATAGTTGGTGCACTCCTCAAGCTGTTCAGGTACAGTCGTGCTGGGGAATGACATAGGCACAGGGAGGTTATATAATCAGAGCCAAGAAGTGAGTCTCTTTGACCTGTTCTGGGCCTTCACCCCTACATGCCCACAGTGCCTTGGTGTTGGGTTAGTTTGGCCTTTTGATGAGAGGAACTTGAGTCTGTTTATACCCATTGCAAGCAGAATTAAATCATGGTAAACCAAACTGTGTGGATCATAACAGTGGTCCAGAGCTCCATAGGGCTCTCTGGCCAGATCCCATCAAGAGTGGACAGCACTGGTCTGTAGTACTAGTAGTGATGGACATTCAGACCAGATGTGTAGCTCTCTGGGCATCCCCTCACAGAAGAAAAGCCAGTTGTCTGGCAGGGTCAAGCATATCTGGGCTTCCAGTAAGTACTGCTCAGAGCCTGTGTTGTGAAAACTTTTCTGTGAAGGTGAATCGGTGTGCCCTACAGACAAAGTAGGACACAGATCAGATACTGAAACATATAGATTTCCAAAACCTCTTATGGTAGATTGCCTGTCTATGTTAGAAACTCACTGATGCCTACTAAGCCTTTGTGTTGCTCCAAGAGCACTGGGAATGTCTGCTGACATATCCCAGCTCCCTCAAGAATGCATATTCATCCCACTCCAGTCACTGCTTTTTGTACAGAGCACTTAAGGTGTGTCCATACCAGGGGTCAAACTTCTTGTTAACACTGTAGCACCTGTGACACTTAGGAATGTTCATTAAGCAGAAGACATAGATGGCAGTTTTTAATGAAGAGGTCTTGAATCAAAAGTATGTAAATGCCTTCAATTTTTTCTGCCATTTCTTGTAGTTGGAAGGACTTGGAAGTGAACTTATTACAGTGAGGAAGGGAGAGGTCAGTATTCCATAAAGATGAAGGCTTCTTTGGATACATTAGTGCATCCTCCAGGGTGTTCATAACTTACAGCTGAAACAGGGAGTTCTCCATGGACCCCGGCTGCTCCAAAGAATGAGGCATTTTTATGTATCTAATTGGCATGCTTAGGGAAAGATTTACATATAAAAGCCTGCTTTGTTGGACAGGAACAACACAAGGTAGTGTTATTTTTAATGATAAAAGCATTCAGGCACAATCTCCCCAGTGTATTTCCCCACAAATCTTCTTCATATTTACAATCTGTTAGATCGTCTAGGAGGCAGAATGAGTCATGTCAAAGCTACCCTTGGTAATTTATTGACTCCAAGCAGAGTAGAAGAAGACTGTTAAAAAACAAACCCAGGGAAGGAGGCCATACTCTACAGGTAAAAGCTACTGACAAAAGAGAGTGACTGAGGGTTGACATGAAAACTGGAAGGGTTTAAATCAAGGAAGATGATGAATGTATGTTGCACTTGTTTTGCTTAGTGTATGAGAAGTCTGAAAGGCTACTGTTCTAACTGTATAGGGCCTTAAAACCAGTGTGAAGGCTGTATTAAAACTGCTTTCTTGTGCCATGTGATTAATTTTCAGGTCCGCCTTATTTTAACCTTGTTGCATGAATGTCCATGGGAATTTGTTCCCAATTTTTGTTAATGCTGTATGGTGACATAACCTAACTGTTCAAATTTCTCCTCCACAGCCCAAATCTGCAGTAGCTGACCAGTGGGTTAGGTCAGTTTTATAGCTGGCAGCAGAAAATAAATACTGATGATCTGTGGAGCTCAAAGACACTACAAGTTAGAGAAATATTTGACAAGAATACAGGGTTTATTCCTTCTTGTGCTCTCTAGAAATATCTGAGATGAGCGGATTCAGGTTCAGCCAGTTCTGCCAGAAGTAACTTCACTGTTGCAACATAAACACCTTGAGAACACTTAATGCAAAATTTTCAGATTTTTTTCTGAAAAAAATTGCATAACATTTTTCAGTCTAGGCAGAAAAAAAAAAGAAATTCAGAATCAAAATTACTTTCTGAAGTCTAAATGCCTTTATTTTACTTCCCTTTCCTTTATGTTCATTTGGGATTTTGTTTCATTAGTTTGTTGGTTTTGTTGCTATTTAAACAATGAGGGATCTCTGAAATTATGTTTTTTCCTAACAGCATATTGTTCTATGTCATTTTTTTAAAATTTCTTTTCAAAGTAGGTGGTACATGTGTCATACAGTAAGTCAGTTTTGAACCCAGTTCTTGCAGAAATAGATGGCTCCTTCTTTTATGTGTTTTTTATCGCATCAGGTATCATTTAAGCTTGATAAGCAATAATAAATGTATAATTAAGCATGTGAGCAGCTGATAATGTAAACCTATGAGCAATCATCTGTTTGAGATTATCCTTTCAGGTTCCCTAATTTAGTGGGCTGGAGGGTTATTTGTGAAAATCTGGGGAAATAAAAAGGAGATATTTAATACAGTATACCTGAGCACAGTTTTTGACATGTTGAATACTTACAAATTTTTTATTATGGCAGGTGGAATAAAGTGCAAAGATTGAGCAAGCCATAGATTTTTCTATTAATTCATTGAGCAGAAGGTGTTTGCAGTCTGCACTTTCACATTGCTAGTAGGAGGGAGACTGGAGATGCTGATGTCTCAGCATACTGCTGCTTGTAGAGGTTTATCTTGCCCACACAGATGATTTTTCTTTCTCTTCCTGTTGTCAAGGTAAAGAATTGCTACTAATCATATATTTGGTGAGCTATTACAGCAGTTCCTAGCTTCCTATCTTTCAGCACAGGTGATATTTTCCATGATAAAAGGGATAAATATCAGCTGACCCCAGATGAGGATGTCCAAGAAGTTTGAACTGTGGGCTTGATGTGCAGTCATTACATTCCCAAAATTGCAAAATAATTGGTAGCTCTTGTTACAATTGATCTTCCCTTTTCTTTGTATCTTTCTTTCTTTTATTAATTTGTCCATTTCGGGTGGAGGAAAATAGCTATTCAGAAAATCACCAGAAGGAGAGTAAAATCACAAGAGGGTGAGGGCAGGAGAGACTGGGACTGAGGCAGTAGTCTAGTCTAGCTATGTTGTCCAAACCCAAATTTCTTTAGGTTTAATGGCCGGATTCTGCTCTGTGGTAAAGCCATGCTGGTAAAACCATGAGCTACGTAGTCCATCTGCAAAGATTTCACTCTCCTCTTTGTTGAGAGGACAAAATTATTATGGCAGTGATAACTGCCTTTCAATTAACAGACTCTTACCACTGCTAGCAAGGACAAATAGATAAAAGCATAACTTTGCTTAGAACCTGGCTGCTGAGTCCCAGGGACAGCAGGTGGAAAGAAAGAGAATAGTTATCCTTCTGAGACTTGGTTTTGGATTGCCAGTGAAGTGCAATTTGGGCCCAAATAGCATATCCCAGTTAAAAAAAAAAAAATAAACAAGGGCAACAAACATTTTTTAAGTGTTTCAGAGGTCAGAATGAGACCAGCTCTTAAGACATGTTGTTCTCACCTGCATATATACTTTTCAATTTCAGTTTGTGGAGGTTTTTCCAGGCTATTACTCCTGCTCTGTTAGAAACAATCAGACATTGTTGTGAGAATTACTACATAAGAAAATATATTTGCAGCACAGCAAGGTAGGACATCCAAACTTGCTTCCGACGATGATGATGATGTCCTGACTCATTGAGGCTTTCAGAACTTCACAGAGCTTTTAATTTTACCTTCACTTGCCAACAGTTCTGGAAAATCAGCTGTGCAGTTCCCTCTGATTCAGTACACTGAATTCAGTACTGTGTATAGGGTATTGTCTCCTTTATCTCGTATACAGTCAGGATAAAGGAATGTTCTGCCAACACCTAGAACTGGTCCAAAGGGCTTGAGATAAGGAAAGGTAGCAGAAAACACAAAGGAAAAGAAGGAGAACAGACTACAAACCTCCAGGTCTTCCAAAGTATTAGGACTGCTAGGACTGTATTGTGAATCTGACAGCATCCATCTTATTTCTTCTTGACTCCCTAGTGCCATAGAGAAGGTACCTAGATTTTGGCACAAAACTAGGGACAAAATTTACTATGTCATTTACAACTCTATTGCCCCCAAATGTGCTTGCTCCATCTGACTGAACCTCTTTCAGCAGTGGTGCAAATATGCACAAACTTACCAATAATGAAGTTCTAAAACCTTAACTTCACCTGATTTGTCTAGCACGTCTCATATGTACGTTGGTACTGGCTTCCCAGAAAAATCCCCCTGCAGACCCTTTAGAGAAGATCTCCGTGAAACAAATGTATTCAAAGAGACTGACTGTCCTGTCATTAGAAATGCCACTTGTTGACATATGCTTTTCAAAGAAAAAGAGCTACAGTGAGCTTGGCCAAAAAGCAAATCATGGTGACTGGTTCTGTCACTTTTGGGAAAGCAGATGGTGTGCTATGGGACAGATGTTTCCCATGATACAGTTAGCAGTTTTCTATACCCTCAACATCCGGGATGATACTTTTCTATGCCAGGTGTGTAGCTTAGGCTAAATGCTTTAGAAAGTTTCAGGTGAACCTGCTTAGTTGTTTTGAATGAGACTTAGAATATCTTCACTGGCATATTGCTCCCTGATATCCAAATAAATGGGCTGACTGTGAAGGAAGAAGAGTAAAGAGAAAATAGTTTCTGGTGAGAAAGTACGAGTGTATGAGATGTGTCCAATCCAGATGCGCTGGATAACCTGGAAAGAAATTATGTGTGTACTTGGGGCCCATATAATCTAAACAGGCAGGATTCCTTTCTCTCACCAGCTTTTCTGCTGTCATTTAATAATTGTATCAGAAACAGCAATCAGTGTCAGACATTGTTTCTTGATAAGGCAGAAGATGGTTCCAGGTCAGTAAATCAGAGATTGCTCTGATAGTTGAAACAGCTGTAAAAAAAAAAAAAAAAAGAAAATCACGAATTTCAGAGCATAAAGGAAAATTCCTATGGAGTTCATTTTCAATTCTGTAATGACTAGATTAAAAGAAGCATCGCATTTATGAATCATCCAGGAATCCTCATAATCTTCTTCTGTTTTAAAACTAATTAAAGTAAGTAATTTTCCATCCTCTGCCACTGCTCTGTGTCTTGGCACAAGGCGTTAACCTTTTAGCCCTTAGATATGCAATTCACATTGAAATTTTCATTGATTTGCTCCATGCTGTTTAACTCCAAAGCTCGGTTCCCTGTGGTCTTGCAATATTAAAACAGTTACAAGGAATAACTAGTGCATCTATATGTTCTGTGCATGTATGGTGTTATTGCTCCAAATACTGATGGGTTTTATTTTTTATAGGACAATGGCAGAGCTGCCTTTCCTATACTACATTAATTTCTCCATATGTAGAAAAGAAGGATAGTTTTCTTTCCTTCTTTAAAGACAGCTGTAGGGGAGAAGGGATGTGTCTTGTTTGCTAGCACACCAGCAAGGGAAAATAAGCTAGTTGTGAAAGCAAATAGTTAACCAAAAAGGATATCAATGCTCCTGGCTCCCTCACTGTCTTTCCTTTCCTCATCATGGCCATGCCATACCTTACACATTACCTGCCCTCTCCACATGTTAGCTCCCAGTTCTGTCTCATGCAGGGCAAACATATTTAGCCCATCACCCTCTGGTTCTTCAGCCCTATGTGCCAGATCTTTTTCTCCCAAAGTAAGGAGAAAGAGCAGAGTGGAAAGAAGGAATATGTGACAAACTGGCAGTCAAAAATTGATGTATGATATGGCAGAGACAACAAGACCTCAGCTGTACCTTGATATTTAGATCAGATTGAAATGGCCTGAAACCATCGTTATTATTCTGGCATTCAAGGAGTCAGCTTGCCTGCTTGAAATTCCACACATCTTATAGATGAAACATATTCTTTGGGTGTGCTCAGTGGCTGCATGACTCCTCAAGTAAAGTTTTGCAGTCAGTGGGTTGGATCCATACAGTGGGTCAAAGTGGGTGTAAGATTACTCTGTACTGGTCATTTCTTTCAAGCCACTATAACGGACTGTTGCCAGCTACAATCCTTGTAGTGGCCACATTATGCAACAATAAGCCAGCATGTATCTTAGAAGCTGTTTAGATAGAAATTATTCTCCATAGAGAATTGCTGGACTCTTGTATTTGGGTGAGCAACCAATAAATGGCTGATAACACCTATCACCTTCCCAGGAATTTTCACCCAGTTTGCACTGGATTTCCCTTTCACTGTGGTCCCACATGGACCAAAGAACCCAGATAATGTGTAGAATAACAACTTAGATTAATCGGGGTTGTCTTAGGTTTCAAATGCAAGATGTGGCCAGGGGTGTTTATTCTATTGCCATCTGTTAGAGTTGGGGCAGTTTCTTCTGTTAATTGGGCCACCTGTTAAAACCAGGTGGGGCAGTTTTCTTTATCTCTTCCGTGACTCATCCACCCTTCAGGAGATATCTTCTGTTAATGGCCACTGAGTGTCACAGCATGACTGATAAAATTACATCATCCCACTGTGAGATGCTCCACCCAGGGGGAGGAGCCAAGCATTCCTACCTGGATATAATCTGAGATCTAGAACACCACAGGCAGCCTTTTCCCACTGGATTCCCAGAGGAGCAGCTTTCTTCTCCACTAGATTTTCAGAGGAAGACCAGGTCCATCTACACCACCACTGGATCTTCATAGGAAAACTGCACCCTTCTGCAGGATCACTGCTCCAACAGAACCACATTTGTCACTCCAGGAGGCCTGCAGCCACCATTCAATTGGACTGCTACCAACACCCTGACCAGCAGGGTGTCAGGTTGTATTCTGCCTCTGTCAGTGTTGTTTTGTATTACTGCATTGTTTATTTTTATCTTTTTTTTTCCTAATAAAGAACTGTTATTCTTGCTCCCATATCTTGCCTGAGAGCCCCCCTTAATTTCAAAATTATAGTAATTCAGAGGGAGGGAGTTTACATTTTCCATTTCAGGGGAGGCTCCTGCCTTCTGTAGCAGACACCTGTCTTTTCAAACCAAGAAAAGTGCTCACAAAACCTGAAACAGGGAGAGAATACATGTACAGTGGTTTGAAGTTACTGTATGGAAAAATATGCTCCTATTATTGCAGAATGCACAGGCAGTACTTATAATATTATAATCTGTAACAAAATAAGTTGGTATATAAGACCTTATCTGTGCACTCTGACTGAAGCTTTAGTCATGATCATGTGAAGCTCATTACTGTGGCTCTTCCTGGCCTCCTGGTCACCTTCCTTTAGATACTTCCCAAGAGATACAGAAGGAAGGGTAGGATATCCCTATGCTATGAATTTCTCATCTTAGTTAAAAAGGAAGTGCTTCTGAACAGAAGAATGGTGTAATCCTGAGAGAAGGGCAGAGCTGATGGCTCTGGGAACCTGAGAACAGTCTGGTGTATGATGGCACCATGAATTTCAGCTGAGATGTGCTGGGCTCTCACCCATGTCTACAGAAGACTCCTTAGCTTGCACATGCTCTGATTTATGTCTGAATCTCTTAGAACTGCCCTGTTCTTTCATCTTGACTGACATGAGTTGCACAAGGACATTTAGGAATCCTGTGGCCAGACAGGACAACTCACTCATTTTGCTTGTACTCTCCTCTGTTTTCAGCTGCAATGCACTCACTATTAAACATTAATGCACAAACAATCTCAGTCTTCCCTGCTGAAAGAAAGAAAGAAAAGCTTTTGGAATCTCTGTAGATTGAAGAGGGAACATTAACAGTCATGCAAAGAAATGAATGGTTCTTCTCTGCACTAGGTACTTTTTTCCTACATTTTCTATAGAGTAATTTACCATGAATAATGGTTTCTATGCAGATGAAGTGTGAATTTTCAGTTGCTGTCGTCTATACGTGTTGTGATTTGTCTTTTAAGCAATACTGCTTTTAATTTTGTATGTCCTTTATTTTTCCTTGAAAGAAAAATTAATTTACCATCTTCATTCAATGCATAATCTTTCTATCCTCCACTGATGTTCACAAAGTATTCTTCTGAAAGGACTATTTCCTTCTAGCAAATTCTCCCTCTTCACTTCAATGCTGTACAAGTAAAATTTGTTTCAGAGGCATATAAGGGGAGATCTCTTTGTATAATCAGTGGCATTAGCATCTGAAAGTCTCTAAATAATGGGTTTGTGGCAAAAACCACCTGTGTCAGTCTGCTTTCACAGGGCTGTGGAAGGATGAAGCCAGAAAACAGCTTTTGGATTTCATCCACAGAGAAAGGTAGCCAATTCAGCAGTCTGGAACTTTCAAGAGAAGGTCAGCAGGAGAGTTCACAGCTGTTGGAGAGACCAAGAAACAAGATCCTTTTTCTCCAGGAGCTGACAGACTACAATAAAGAAAGCAGGAAATAGTGGTTTGGGTTTTTTTCTTCTCTGGAATGATATGTTGCTACTAAAACAAGACACCAAAAAATCCCCTGAAAAAAAAAAAAAAAAAAACCAAACCAAAAACAACCCAAAAAAACCACCAACAAAAATATCCACACCAACCCCAAAAACACTCCATCTGAAAAGAACAAAGTGAGGATAAGTCATTACAACCCAGTTTTCAATGCTTACCTCCCATTTTCTTTCAGTAAGGAAACCTACAGTGGGAAACATATCACTACACACAACAGCTTCAGGAAATAATTACCACAGAAGGATTTCCTTGTAAAATCCTCACTCCTCAGTCTGGGGCCAGGCTCAGAACTCAAAAGTTCAGGGTCATCTGTGATACAGCTGAAGAACAGGATGAGAACAATGAGCTCCATATTACAGTATTTCAGGTCACTTTACTTGTGTTTCAAAAAATCCCTTCCTGATATTTATTTCCCAAAAAACTTCAGTGCAGTGATAATGTGAAGGGATTCTTGGCCCAGGAAAATAGTATGAAACATATGCACTTATTTCTCTGATTTAACTGAGAAGGCTACTGGTGTAGCTCTGCTGACACAAGGGTATGTGTTCACAGAAATTATGGTAGGAACATTCATCACCTCACTTCACCTGCCCTGTTGATGGGACAAGGCTGAATTCCCCTTAAATAGCAATGAAGTGTTTAAGAGCAGTGTAGATTCACAGGTGTACTTTGCTATAAAAGAGGGCACCTTGCTATCCTGGTGAATGGTGCACTGAATAGTTAAAATACAATGCAGCAGTATGAAAGGAACATACACCTTAATTCTTGTACCTGATCACAGAGACACAACTTCAGCAATGCTCATGCTTTCTAACTGCAGGATTCATTCCTGTTTTTTTCAACTGCAGTTGCTGAAGGAACCCCAATAAAAGCAAATTTTTCTGATGACTCAGTGGTCTTGGATGGAAGCAGAAGTCAAGCACCAGGAGGACAGAAAGAGAAGAGTCATAACTGAGTTCATTATGTCCTCCTGCCTGCAAGGCACAGTTATTCCAGAATGAGAGAGGGCTCAAATGTAAAGGACAAAACCAATCCCATGTGTCCTATAAATGCAGTATTTCATTGTATTAACAGCTATTGTTTAGTCTCCTTCTATAGCTGGTAGAGAAAGAGGCTTTTTCAAGCACCATATAGCCCAGCTTGCATAATTTTTGGGAAGAGGAGCTCTCCATAGGCAACACTTCCTGACAGAAACAATCTACCTTTTCTGGCATAAGATCCTGCATTTATTGCAATGTGGCTTTGTGCTCTAGTGTGATCCTCTCCATGGGCCACAGGGGGAATCACTGCTCTGGAGCTTGGACAGCTTCTTCCATCTCCTCCTTTTCTGACCTTGGTGTTTGCAGGGTCATTTCTTGCATTTTTTTTTAATCTCATGATTCACAGCATTGTGACCTTTACTGGGAGGTGATGTGAGCTTGACTGGGGAGCTCAGCTGTGTCCTGTGTTGGGTCTGTTGGAGCCACCTGGAAGTGCCTGGAATCATCTGTGTCCACCACAACTTAACTCTTGGCCTCTTCTCACAGAGGCCAGTCCTGCAGACCCTCCACTGTTAATGCCTGGACACCTACATCAAATATTTTCCACCTCTTGTCTCTGTGAAATTGAATTGTCATTAAATTATATATTCATTATACACTCCTTAGAAACTCACATGTATCCACAAAAAAAAGTTCTACACCTGAAAATCAAAGTAACATCATCACAAACCTAGTAAAGATGGGCAATTTACATACACAATGAAAGTCTAACTCTTGTCGTTTCTCCACATTGCAACTATGAAATTATTGCATTATCCAAAAAAATCCAGCCTTTTCCAGGAAAGTGGGGCCTCAGCACATGTGATGGCACCTTGGGAAGATAAATGTTATCACCACAAACATGCCTTTTTCTTCCTCCTTTCCTCCAGCTTTTATTGCTACACAGAAGGTCATATAGTATTGGGTGTCCGCTGCATTCCCAGCTGTGTCCCTTCCCAGCTCCTCACCCACCCAACTGCCTGCTCTCTGCAGGGGCAAGTGAGTAGCAGAGAAGGATTCTGGCTGTCCAAGAACTGTTCATAAATAAATAAAACAGCAGTATGTCATCAAATTTATTTTAGTCACAAGTGCAAAGGATGGCTTTATATTAGCGGTTAAGAAGAAATTTAGCTTCATAACTTCCTCTCAGCCAGAACCCAGTGCAGCAGTAAGCCACTACTAGTCCTCCTTTCTATGGCTGGAAACTGGTTTGCTTCAAAGGAATTACAGACATGTCCTTTCACCAAATAAATCCTCTCATGAAAGCAGTCTGCATAACTGATACTAATTAATCTGTATATAGAGAAATATGTACTTCTTTGGTTCAGGAAGAAGGTATGTTTTCTCTTAGATGAGTTTTCCAAAGTAAGGCATTTTCCAAATGCCATTGGGGGAAAAAAATCTGTCTAAAAAGGCTCTAAAAACCCCCAAGCTGAACAAAGAATGGCTCAATCATGTCAGCTTCAAAAGCAAACAAACAAAAAGTGAGCAGTTTCATAGCTGGCCAACAAGTGGGAGAAACATGACTGAAATTTTTCAACTTAATTCTGCAAGCTTCAGTTAGGGAGAGAAGAATTTGTTATTTTAAAAGACACCACTGTGGCCAGTTGCTTAGATACTAAAAATATCTTCATTGTGTTTCTGAAATGCGTTGCTTTACTGAGAGGTGAATTGTTTCCCCATTTCTATAGGCAGAGGCATGTTCATATGACTGGAAGAGTGAAAAACCAATATTTTTAATGCTCTTTTCAAAAAATCACTGTAAATTTGTCTCCCTTTCCTGACTCTGAAAGATGAATAGGCATCTCTTTGTAGGCAAGGAGCCAGAGTCTCTCATTAACTGTAGTGCTCTGGTTGGGATTAATGGCTGTATAAAGCTGGAGAGTCCTCTTCTCCTGAAGCACATCTCCATAGACTTCTGAGGCAGCACAGTGGGGAAAAAAATTACCATAGACCATCAGTGTCTTCTGGGGTTTATATAATTAAAACAACTGGATGTCCAGGACAGCCTCTAAAAACTCATTCCACAAGCTCTGAGACTGAAGGGATTTGCTCACCATTTTGAGAAATGTATCACATTCCATGGGCTATTCTGTGTCCCAGCCATTTTCCTGGTCCATCTGTGAGAAAAGAGATAGTGGAAAGGAAAGAACTGAAGAAAAATATGATTAATTGAGTATTGAAGGACTTGTGTGCAAAATTCCTTGAGGTGTCTTTCCTGCATGACATGGGATTCATTCCCAGTTGAGAGGGTGGTAAACAATCAGGGCGGAAGTATATAGTAGTTTTGTTTTCACATGTATAACTCTGTCCCCTTGACTAGGAACCTTGCCACACTTCTGCCCTGTTCCCTGTCCCTGGCCTATGGGAATGCTTTTTCCCTTTATTCTTGCTTCCCCAATCTGTCTGAGTAGAGGCTGTGTTTTTCAGGGGGTCTTTCTGTTTTTGCAAAGGGCAAGCATTTGACATATGGCATGAATTGTGAATGGGCAGTCACCAACAGAGCACAGCAAAAGCCCACGTTTTCAGAACATCAATTAAAGAGTCCCTGTAATCCGTGTTCAGTATTACAAATATGAAATGCAATTCCATGGTGGGTAGGCAGGTAAGGGAATCACTGGCAAGCTAAGGTTACAGCTATAAGCAGTATAGGTGCTCTAATTTTGATCTTTCAAATTCAACAATGTAGATCTTCATTTATATCTGCAGCATGTCTTCAAAATATAGCTCCCTTAATGTAATTGCTATAGCTGCAAATTTGTAATTTTTCAGTTTATGTAAATCCAGTCTAGCTCCATTTTTTTTTCAGTAAAGCAATCTCAGTCTGAAAAGATATGATTCCAGAAGGAGCACACATAGATATAGCCGCTACACTGATTACCTAAAATATGAATTGATCTTTCAAGAAATGATGCACCAGGCTTCCATGAATGGATTGTTTATGCAGTCATTTGCAAATGTCCTACCTGAATAATTTTCTTCCACAAAAGGCCTTTTCATTAGAATAAAAACTTTACCAAAATTTTCTGATGAAATTTCCTTTAAAAAAAAAGGATGGAGTACAGGGCTTTGATAAGGTCAGCCCTTTTAAGAGCAAGCTTTCTATTTTCTGTGATGTACCACTGCTCTTGCTTGAAATGTTGTTTTTTTTAATAACAGTAAACACAAGCAGTTCATATGTGAATGCAGCATTGTGATGGCATGGCATTTGATTTCTTTCAAGTTTCTTTTTTTCGCCAAAATTTACTTCTAAGGAAGAACAAACAGGGTTGGTTTCTTTTTTCCTACCTGCTTGTGATTTAAGAATGGCATTTCTAGTGTCATTCTTAAACACACAGCCAAATTGATTGTGGTCATGAGCAGTTTGAGTCTTATAATTTCTTGTTATTAATCCCTGCTAAATGTTGTAACGTTTCTAAGTTGTGGCCAAGGGAAAACCTGTATTGTGACATTTCAACTCAGACCAATGTTTACAGTAATAATAATAATAATAATAATAATAACAACAACAATAATAATAACAACAACAACAATACCACCACCACCAACAACTGGGCTTCATATTTTCTGTCCCATACCTGAAATGGGTGCCCAGCTGAGTTGAAGGAATAAGTCTCATCCAGCTCTTACTTGTAGTCAGCTAGAACTGAGCTCCAGAGAAGTCATTAGGTAAGGTTCTCTTTCTGAAACCAGGAAATCAGTAAGGAATCTACTATGTGAGTTAATTTTCTTCAGGATGTTGGTCTGTTTTGTACTACATTGAAGAAAATTGATGGGCAGAGATGGGTGACCAGCAACACAGAAATTTTTCAGCCAGATTTGCAAAGTGAAGTTGACCTGTCCATTCCTAAGGAGGAATGTTAAACTGAGCAAGTGTTTGCAGTTGTACCAGGAAATTTGGAGTATGACTGGTAGTTGTTTGATACTTATGATATGATGGGAGTTAGCAACTGGTCTTATTTCAGATGTTTTCCAGTTTGTGATGCTTAATTTAGAAAACTCTTTAATTTTAATATGTTTGTCTGTCTTTAGGTGGGTATCTGTGGGTGTCTAGTTAAGTGGATTATTTTAAACTATGCAGAAAATGAGAAGTCTTCCTATTTCATTTAAAGAATCATAGTTAAACATTTGTATTTGAGCTGGCTTCTCTTTGGCTAGAGATGTTAAGAAGTGAGGCATGAAACAAAGAAGCATGTCCAAACCTGTCTGGAACAATTGTTTGATGAGGTAAATGCCTAGGATGGTCCTATCCTTTCCCGTTATGTATGAAGAAACATAATGCATGAAGAAAGTCTTGATTAATCCACTCTCATAACCTCAAACTTCTAGGTCACTCATTTAGGACAAATGAATCTCCTTTCATTGCTTCCACAGTCAAAACAAAATTGTATGAGTGCTAGTGAGAAATCTGTTTCATGGCACTTAGCCATACATTAAATATTCTGGTAGAAACATATGACAATTAGTAGCTCATGTACAAAACTCATGAAATGTCAACTATTTCTGTCCTGCAGTATCTTTCTCCTCAAAAAACTATGAATTTCTATAATTACTGTAACAGAAAATCCTGATGTTAATCCCTTAATAGAAACACAACATATTGTCATAGATTAACAGGATGATTTCTCAAATCAGATAAATTCTTCTGAATCAGTCTCATGACTTAGTTGTAAGGTCATGATTAATAACTTAGAAATTAGTACCATGAGGCACATGAAGGTCTTTTGGAACTATATGCAGCTAATAATTCAGCTGTGCATCTCCTATCCATTCACACACTCATCAGCCAAGTTTCGTGTGCCATAACTTAAGACCAAAGAGATTTTTCATGTTGCAAATCTGTATAATTCCTGGACATAGCTCCTGCTATCTCCACCAGTTTGTGTTTTCCTACCCACCTGGCAGTAAGTATCTGGTAGGTAATTTTTTTCAGGTTTGGGTGTGCATTGAACTTTCACCGGCACTAACATAAACCCATTCTCGGGGATTTCCTTCTTTGATTGAAAGACGGGCCTGCAGTTTCATAAATGAATATTGCATTATTGTCTCTGTAATAGATTCAGTGCCTTACTGGACCAGGAGCAATGCAAATAGATGGTAAAGCCACAGTTATAGTCCCAAGGCCTATTACTTTGTGTAGCCTGAAATTCTTGCCATCCGCCTAAGGCTGACAGTTTTCTTTCATATATTTTATATGATTTTTTTTTTGTTCACTCCCTAGAAATTATGCCATAGAGTCTCAGAATATTTTACATAACATGCAGACCAATTGAAGCTGTATATGAGTCATCATCAGAATGATGAAGAAAAGCATTTCACCAGGGATGTATGCTCTAATGAAATCTCCTGTGCTGTAGTTCTGTGGGTTTACATATTCTGTGGGTTTATATATTCCTCACACACAGGCTTTGTTGTAACAGGCCAACCTCCATATCTTCCCCCACCTCCCAAGCACCCATGACCCCATCCACCCAAAAATGCATGTATGAATGGTATCACGTGTTGAGGAGGAGCCTGCAACACTGCCCAGCAGCAGAAGGGGGAAATTTTACCTGCTCATAGAACCTCAGAAACTCAAGCTCTTCAGAAACAGGATTTAAAACTGATGCTGCACAGTCACTCTTCTCTCATTCCAGTAGAATTCTCAGTTCAGGCTGAGCTTCTGTGAAGAGGAAACAGGAGAAATGCAGTGCCATTGGCAGTTAAACCAATTTATATAATGCAGGGGACCACTAAAACTTGTGGGACTTCTCGGAACTGTCTGACTAAGACCAAGTCTCTACTCTCTTTCAAGCTTCTTGGTACCCAGGCTCTGTATTTTGGCTTTATTAGGCTCTGTTTTGTGGGTGCCAGAGATACTCGTACTACATTCAAAGTACATAAAGACCTCCCCCACTCCTGCTCTCTCCATTTTTGACTTCTCTGTGTATGGGACAAAATGCAACAGCACTCATACTGTGGAGCTTGCACTGCACATTTATGCACATAAGTAAATACAGCATAGGAGGCTCAAGGGTGAATACAGTCGTATCTGGGGTTTGTGTAGCAAGTCTGCTATAAAAGGTATTTTCTTGTCTTCCACTTGTTTATTTGGTTTTGGGTAGCATTTAGAAGGAGGATCATCTGTTTGCAGTAATGAAAGGCACTGTCTTGCTGTAGTTGGAGCAAGGCTGAATCTTGGGTTGAGAAGGCAGAGGATGAATTTTTGAAAAGGATGAGAAGATAATCCCTTTCTATTAAAGTCATATAAAGGTAAATTTCATAAAATAGCACCACTCAAAAAAAGGAGCACAGCTGTCAATCAGAGTTGTTTCTTTGCTAATGTTCTGACTCTATCCACTGCTGTATATTATCACACTATATGTATTTGCATATAACTTCTAATAATTAGCCCTGAGATCTTTCAGAGATACTGTAAGTAAATGCATCCTTTCCAGAAGACACTTCCCGCCTCATTGCAGCAATGCTTATGTATTGGGTTATAACTTCTTCAACTTAGTACATTTATATGCTATTAAAGCTCTGGAGATCCATGTTTCTTATTCCTTTTTTCCTAGTGTCCCAAATAATGGGATTTTTATCTCAATAACCATACACAGTAAAAATCGTATTCCTTATGTTTTGTTTTTGTGCATCTTCCTATTTCTTCAAACATATGTCTTGGTCCTGGATCTATAGAAAACAAAAGTTGTGCATTAATCAGAGCAGAGAGCACCTCGTGATCTGAATTGTTATTATCTCTCCAGGACATTCTTTGCTTGTTTTTTCAAAAGACAAATAGAAAGGAGAAAAGTCTGAGTATGAGCAGTTTTGTTCTTCCCTCTTGCAAAATTGTTAAATTCTTTTCACAACAAGATCTGTGATGGTATGTGGTCTAACTGGCTGTACTAGTTTCTGTTCCATTAGGTGTCTCTGTTTTTGCAATGCCATTGCTACCTGACTGTTTTGAAAAAAACAATCTCTGAACACATAATCCTGCTCTCTGTGCTGGTGCTCAATTCAGCCAGTTCCAGCTCTGGGTCACAACCCTGGTTTTCAGATCTCTGTCATGACATGCACAGAGGATGGAGCAGGAGTCCTCTGTGGTCTCTTAAGTGGACTTTTTGTGTAACACAGGAGAACAACTCACCTGACAATTCATGCATCAGTCCTGGAAATGGAGGAAATGGCACATGTTTTAGAAGGACCTTCAGCACAAATCCTAGCTCTGTCAGAGTAAACATCCTCCTCCTCAGCCATCACACTCTTTGACAGCTGGCTTCCATGGGTGTTTCTCACAGTAAGTGAAGCTAGACACGCAAATGGCAGAGAGGATGGGTCAGAAGGGAAAGTGAGGACAATTCAAGAGCTAAACTGACTGCTAAAATTTTCTGCTGGGAGACATAAAAATAGCTTTCTCTGCAAATCCAGCTTTCCTCTTACACAAGTGTTCTTCTTTAGAATACAAAGAAAAAGCTAATAAATTAATAAAATCCCATTGCTTCTCTTTTGTGAAAGAGGAGAACAGTCATTTATTATGAAAGGGAAGTATCTTAGGCAACTACTGTTGTAGACATAATTCTGGCTTTAACATTCAAACTGCAAACCCTTTTATCTTATGACCAAAATGGCTTCTCCTTAGTGGTTCATTGAAATAGAAACACACCAAATTAATTTCATTCAGTGGTACTATAGAAACCTCATGCTGATTACTTATGGTTTAGCTCTTCTTTTGATGATGCCAAATCTTATAATTTCTGCAAAATTTCCAGTTGTAGGTATCATCACAAAGTATCCATAGACAGGAAGTCCCACTTCAAACTGGCACTGAACTTGCCTTGTGCTTCTTGTTTTGCATGAGTAGGTTTTCCTTCATGTAGTCTTTATTTTGACAAAGAGAATTTTAATGAGGGCCATCTTTTTTCTCTACATTTTCCCGATGACACCATCTCATTTACCAAAACAATATCTGGAGCTCTTTCCTCTTTTAGCCTCATGACATTTTGTTTGCATTAATGCTGCCTCTCCATTGAAGGTAAACTTGCATATAATACTGAACCACATAAAAAATTTTCAAACTTTTCTTTTTGGAATAATCAAGTGTCTGGCATTACAGGCCCTTCCTTGACCAGTTGTCACAGTTCACATCCTTCCTTTTTAAGTAGAGCTCTTCACAGAAGATTATTGATTTGCTACACTGAACTAAAATAGATGAAACCACATTAAATTGTTTACAGACCTTGTCCCCTGGGTCAACTTCTATATTGTGTCTGTCTGATGACATTCACACTGCGGGTCTTAATTTCCACTCTGGAGGCCTATCTGAAAGTCCCAGTTTATATTTATGCTTTTTCCGGGGTTAATACTGTTTTGTGCAGCTGTTTGGAGTCGCAGGGCTTTTATCTTTATAAGCATTTCAGCAGTGCCATGTGTGACAGTGCAGATCTTTGGCAACACAAACATGCTGCCAGTTAACACAGCACTCACCCTGGGACAGGGGCACTTGGCAAAATCAAGGCCTGTCTCTTCCCGTCCCTGAAGCCTCTGCTGAGGAATCATAGGCTCTCTCTCCTGCAGGAAGAAGGAGGGCTGGATATCACAGGATCACAGAATCATTCAGGTTGGAAAAGACCCCCAAGATCCTCAAGTCCAGTCTTCGGCTGAACATCTTCATGTGAACAAGTTCCATGTCCAGTCATTCCTCAACTTTCCCAGGGATGGTGAATCCATCTCCTCTCTGGGAATAGGGAATGCTATGTTGCTGCCCATCCATATTTGACAGTTCGACTCTGGAACATTACTGTGGGGCACTCCAGAGCATGGACATCCAATTAGCACCAGCATATTGCTCCTGATATGTGGCTATGGGCAGAAACAACAAAACTGATCTCCAGCATTACGTCCCATAAAAAACCTGCATGCTGTAGCAGAATAGAACAAGGCCCAAATCTAGCTCAGCGCAGTGCATAGTGCCCCCTTGGAGGAGGAGTCCTCATCTGGAGCTGCTTCTTTAACTTCTACTAGATAATTGAAAAAAATCTGAGCTAAAACAATTCATGTCAAGCAATCTCATGAAATGTATGTGACTGAGTTAATCTTTGTTGGTCAATGTTGCACTAGCTTTATTTGGGTTTGGAACCAACTGAAGTCAACAAAGAACCACAAAAACTCTGAACAAGAGGCTCTAGTTAGTCAACGTTATTTGAGTTTAGAGAAGTGCAGATGTGCTAGGTGCTAAGGATCTACATCATATAAGGCCACAAGAAGCTAAACTCCCTGTAGGAGTAGTCAGTGAAAGTTTAACAAGTCTCTCAAAATGCTCTACTCCTTGGTAAACTGACTGGAGATGGAAGAACTACCAGAGTTTTCTTTTATTATAGCCTAACTCAACAGTTATGCTGGTAATAAACTTAAAGAAATGGGATTTGTTATAGTGAATGCTTTTCAAGTGGGAAGCAAGTTAAAATAGCTCAGTGGTGTTTAATAACTGGGAAGAAGTGAAATATTTGATTGTTTTTTTAAGAAGTAATTTGTAATTTTAATGAATAATCCTTGTTGATGTATTGAGAGCACAGGAATCACCAAATTCCACAAGATAAATGCAAGAAGCCTAATGTGCTGACTTTAGCAGGAGCTACTGCTGTTTTTTTCAGGAAACAGGGTGAGAAAAGAGGCTTTTTACATAAAGGGGCTGAATCCCCTTAGATGTTGTCTTAAGATCTCAGTTTTTCAGACTGTTTGTTAGAATACTCAGTTTTATTTATTCTGGATGTTTTTTCCCTGGTGATAGAGAAGTCAAAAAATTCCTTTGAAAAACTGCAATAAACTTTTTGTGACAGATCTCTCACCCCACACCTGTGGCACCCCACAGAAAAGCTGCACTGAAATGTGAAGAGAATCTACTTGTTTGAGGCCTTGCTTGAGGCTTACATATAGATATAAAATTTTATATATATTTATAGGAAAAGAGAGCATTTGGGCAGTAAAGATAAAAACCAAAGCTCTTGGTGTTTAGGTGGTGAATTCTATCCTTTTTTGGTGTGCTGCTTAAGTCTTCATTGCTTCCAGAGTGCTTTTTTTCTCATTGTTCTGTTTATTTTTGTGTATCCATGGCAACCATGAGTCTTTGTCAAGGAGCAGTCCCTGTGGGTCTCCTTTTGAGTGGCTGAAATCCTAAAAACCATGCTATTTCTGCCTGAATGTTTCTTACATTGAACATATCTTAATTTGTAAGTGTTTTGAAGTTAGGAGGAAACATTTCTGCTTTTTAAATTACTAGTGTTTAAAAAAAAAACAACAGAGGAATTTGGTTACAGAGAGAGAGATAGATTTTTTTTTGATTGAGTGCTTCTGTAAATCCTACCAAGAGCACAGCAGTTCATATCAGTTACTTATGTACATGTAAATAACCCTAATGTATTAAAAATCCACAGTATTTCAGATACGCAAATAGATTTCTGTCTTTCTAATATTCACACCAAAATTTTAGGCTGGCAATGGAGAAAAAACACCATCGGAGATAACCAAACAACTTTACAGACCAGCTTTTTGCTACAGTATTAGAATAGATGTCAACCTACATATACCCTCAGACACTGCCCAGAGAGCAAATGTATAGAGGGCAAAACTCAGTTCAGTGGACAAAGAATGAACTGAGTTCTTTTATTTTGATTTCATTTCTACCTTTGTGAAGTTTCCTGGATTTTAGTAAAAAAAAAGCAATTTATACAAATGTGCTGTCGTGGTTTGACATGGAAGTGATTTTTTCAGGAAGTTGGGTCAAACCAATCAGTGGTCAATTTTGGATATTGGCACCTGAAGTGACCACTGAAGATAGGGATACGTCTCTGAGAACACAGGGGGTTAAAAGCAGGAACTCCCAAGAGCTCGCTCTCTTTGGTTCCGGTCAGGGTGCTGTGCAGATCTCCCCTGCCCAGCCATGGGGCTGGGTGGGGGAGGGGAAGCCATGCGGCCTGGTCGAGGTGAGCTGAGGGGTAGAAGGACTGGAACCGAGCCAGCTCCTGTGGACAGAAGGGTGGAGAGAAGCGGAGATGTCTTTGTTGTTCCCCCCCAGAGGGAAGAGACAGAAAGTCTGGACGGCACCTGTAACTTTGCCGGTGTGGAGGAGAAGGAGGTGGGGGGAAGGTGCCCAGCCTTGGCCTTGGGAATCGGCTGCTGGGCAGAGATATCAGCCGTCCAGGGAGTCTGAGCTTTTAACCCTTTCCTGAGAAGTGAAGGCTTTGTAAAATATTACTCCTCCTTGATTTGAAGTAGAAGAGAGACAGTCTGGGATCCGAGATGATGAAAGAAAAAATTCTTGAGTTGGAAGGAGATGATGGAGTGGCTTGTGGCTGGACTTTTCTTGTTAGCCATAGACTGAACCAAATTCTCCTAACAGAAGCTGCACTTAGGGGGGGGGTGCGTTGGTGTGCCAAGAGACTTGTTTCAGTGATTACCAACAGAGGAGTAGAGAGAACAGAAGAGAGTTGAAGAAGGTGGGGAGAAGCCCTCTGTCTTCGAGGAAGAAGAAGAAGAGAAGAAGACCTCTGTTCTTGGACCCTCGGCCCCAGGGGAAAATGGGGGGGACTGTAGTCCCAAGATGAGAAACTGAACTGTTGTCTCTTTTGG
This sequence comes from Anomalospiza imberbis, assembly GCF_031753505.1. Classification (NCBI taxonomy): domain Eukaryota; kingdom Metazoa; phylum Chordata; class Aves; order Passeriformes; family Viduidae; genus Anomalospiza; species Anomalospiza imberbis. Next base: position 60,046,103 of record NC_089721.1, on the reverse strand, counting down.
TCCATGGCAAAGCATCCTTAAAGGAGCCCTATGAGCAGTCTGTCCATGCACGGTGGTGAGAGCACTGTGACATGGAAAGGAGAGTGTCAGCATGGCAGATTTTTTCCGGGCGGTTGCCATGTGTGACATGGAAACACAAGGGTGGCAATTGTGTTTCCTGGGGGGTCTGTGGCACAGGAGAGACTCCTGTCTCCCTTGAAGGACTGAGTATTTGATTATCTGAAGGGTGGCAACTTGATCAGGATCCTGGGTGGGGTCTCACTGTTGGGTTTGTTTGGAAATTAGGTGGGAGGAGGAGGGGTGTTTTGGAAGGTCTTAATCCAAAATTTAGTGTTTGTAGTTTTTATAGTGGTAGTAGTTTAATAAAGTTCTTTTCTTTGTTATTAAGCTTGGGCCTGCTCTGCTCTGTTCCTGATCACATCTCACAGCAATTATTTAGAAAAGTACATTTTCATGGGAGCGCTGGCATCGCACCAGTGTCAAACCGTAACATGTGCCTATCTGCCATTAAAATATTTGTGATTCTACCAACTGCATTAAAAGGAAGACAAAAACATTGGTAGGAAGTTCTTGTCTCTTGACCTCATCCCCACAGCACAGCTTACACTGTCTGAGTTCTGCATTGTATGACATTGTGCTGTAGGACTCTCTTAACAGCTCCTTAAACAGCCACAGACCTTTCTTGCAAGTTATAATACATCAGGAAGAGGTTGCACTTCTTTTTTACCTGGCCCACTTTAACAAGAATCTTTGATAAGTGTCTTCTTGAGATTTCGAACTAAGGACAATATCCCATTCAAATGGGAGAGAACCAGCCAAAATTTTAGCGTTATATCCCAATTCATCCCAATTTTAGCGTTATATCCCAATTCATAGGGCAGTTTCTTCTGCCCTATTTCATCAAATATTGTCTTTCCTCTAATCAGATGGCTCTCAAATTACTATTAATTTAGAAAAAAACTTTCTAGTATCATCATAGAAAACAGTTATTTTCTATATTTATAAGCTATAATTCTATATTTAGAATCAATCTATATTAATTAATATTATTTATATATCTAGAAATAATTTATATTTCTATATTTATAATCTATATTAAAATAATTGAATCTTAAAATGGACTCCCAGAATATTGTTTACTTGTAGAATTTCTGGGGGACAATAAGTGTACTTATTAAATACTATGTTGCATAGGATATATTTCCTTCATAAATACACCACAAAAACTTCTTACTTTGGACAGTAAATTGCCCAGGTGAATACATATCTAACATTCTCCTTAGATTGTCAGTTCAACACTTGAAAGTATCAGAACATTATGCTGTGATATGACCATATGCAAATTCAGTGGAGAATATTTCCTGCCTGCTGTGAGGTGTGGGTATAAACGAAGGCCTTTAGCAGATCCCATGTGTAACTGATGGCCGTTAGGTGTTTGTTGGGATGTGGTGTAAAATATCCTCCATTCTGTGGAAAGTCAAGGACTGTGGGAGCAGGACATGTGGAGGTACTTTCAGAAAGTCTAGAGGACAAGGATCGTGCAGCTAGCTCACAGCAGTTTAAGACATCAGGTAGTCTAAAACACTGTTTCCTGCTGCTCAGCATGCCCAGAGAGCAGAGATGGAGCCTGGTGAGTGGCTGTGCTCTGGAGTGCCTGCTTTTGCCTGCTGTCTCAAGCAGTCTCAACTGGGATATTGCACTGAGGAAAGAGTCAAGTTTTCTTGCCCTCCAGATACAAAGCCCAAATGACAATTCTTGTCTACTTTTCACAGAATCAAAGAGCTTCAGAGCTGAGTTGGAAGTGATGCACAAGGATCAGCAAGTCCAACTCTTATCCCTCCTATACAGGATATCCCCAAGAATCAAATACTGTGCCCAAGAGCATTGTCCAAATGCTTCTTGAACTCTGTCAGGTTTTGTGCTGTGACTGCTTCCCTGAGGAATCTGTTCCAGTGCTCAACTATCCTCTGAGTGAAGAAATTTTTCCTGGTAACCAGCCTAAGGACATAGCAGTTTCTTTCAGTTCTACTGTGATCCTTGGAGTACAAGTATTGCTGTTCTGATGACAGTGCACTCCCTCTGAGTTAACTGCAGGAGGAAATAACCACTGCCAAGTGTTTTAAAGTTGTTTCATGTGCATGTGTGGAGGGATCCAGTTAACCAGAGGGCTTCTGTTCTGCTGCTGGAGAACTGTGATGGAGATAGAAAACATCCTACAGCAAATCGGGGAACACCTCATCATGTTGGAAAGGAACGGATATGGATCTACACTGAGGCACTCCATAGAATGTTTTCCCTGGAGGAGTAGGACTGGACCATGTTTTTCTGATCTGCTTTGAAATAACCACAATTTGCCCTGGCCAGGTACATGATCTGCTGAAGGGTGGGAGTTGAAAGAGAAAGGACGTCTGTGTGTCAATGCTTTGCATCCTATTCACCTCATTGATATCAATTAATTACTTCTGTAGGATACAAGACTAACCTGAGGAGACCACTGGACCAAATACAGATTTTCTCTCTGCAGGTGAACAGATCTGAGAGTGCTCAACAAGTAGGCACAGTTCAGAGAAAACTGCCAGCTCTCCTGATGAGTGGGTCCCCAAAGCATTTGTGCTACAGCAGGGAGAGCACTGTTCTCCAGCTAATCCACTGTGACAGAGGTGTGAGTGTCCTTGGCCACACCATCATTTAATGGTTATTTTGGAAGAAGAAGGGTTTGTGAAGTTTATTCAGATTTGATGCTGATGTACCTTTTACTCAGAGGCATACTCCTTATATTGTCAGTGATAATTTTGGGAGGAATTGGCTGCCACTGAATGTTTAAAACTTACATGGGAATTTTCAAAAGCCCAGTGTTGTGACCAAAGGGCCACAGTACATTACAATACTTCCCCAGGAGATGGTGACTTCTGATTTTTTATCTGCTGTCTACACTCCTCTTGAAAGTTTAGCTTTGAAAGTCAGTCTGAGAGCAGAACTTCCTAAAAAATTACTCTTCCCACTCTTCTCTAATTTGTGGTGATGAGTGCCTTGGCTTTAAATATTACAGTCATAAAGATTTTACTGACTTCTATTTCATGCTTAATGCGTACCCATTACTAGCTAATGACAAATTAAAGAGTGCCTCATGTAGTGGAATTTCTGCTTGGAGGTGAAATTTAAAGATGCCTTTTGAATTAATAGTCTAATGATTCTCTTTTCCTGTGAATGCAACCAACTTCAGCACATCTGGTTTGCTCATCCCAGCAGACTGAAAATGTGGCAGGAGCAAGCATAAACAAATTGCTTTGCCTAAGGTGCAAGGAAAACCCAGCAAGAAATTAAAGCAATGAAGCTGTGATGAAGATATTGTCATACCCAGGCTTCTTCCTTGTTACATCTGTAAGCACTGTCTGGATTACAGAGCTCAAGAGTGAGTGGCAAGGCAATATGTGTTCCCTCATCTCTCTTTGGAACTAGTTTTCAATCAAGACAGTGTGCTTTACCACCTACTCCCACCACATCTGTCTTGACTGGGGTTTTTTATGTTTGTTGTTTTTTTTCCTTCTGTTTATTTGTTTGTTTTTGTGAGAGGGAGATGCAAAGGTTATAATAATTTGGTCTCTACTGCTGAAATACAGTGACTACTGGTAACAATTGACTTCTCTGAATCTCATTTTCTCTTCCTTTGGGGCCTGCAGCTCCTCTCCCTCCCTGTATGCCCACCCCTCAGCTCTCCTTCAGTCTCCTTTCAACACATCACCTCGGAATCTCCCTATTCACTCATTCACTCGTGTCTTCTCTTTATTGAGATATGAGGCTGAAAAAGTAGCAGAGGAGAAGTGAAGAATACCATAGGGCAGATACTAAACTTAAAATAATTTGTTGGTCTCTTCAAAATAACAAACAAGTCAATTTCTGAATATTTGTTAACATAAATCAAGATATTCTTTTTCCATCCCAGCATTTTGGTGTTTAGGCTTAAGAGGCCTGAATTTCTTTGCTAGTGTTGCTGTAATTTCACAATTGTAAATTCACAATTTAAGTGCACTCTAATCACAATTGTAAATGTACAGTTGTGGTGTCCAGTTCTGCTGTAAATTTTTCTGGTGAGGCATCTCCTGAAGCATTTCTTTGCTTACAATATTTTGTTTCTGCTTTGAGGATCACAGTACACCTTGTGTTTTAGAAGATACTGTTACAATTTATTACACCGGTGAACCCATCCTTTTTCTAGTTCTTATAGAGGCTGGATTTCTGTATTATCTTCCAGGGCAAACCTAGCAGACTGTGTGATCATCTCCTTATTTCTCATATAGTTTTAACTGCTTGATTTTCAGTCCTAATTCAATATTTCACACCACTGAACCAGATTTGTTCTGTCTCACTGTAAAGAATAGAGACACCTGACTTTTACCTCATACTTTGTGGGAGATGAAGTGTAATGCCATCAGATCTCACCCTCTATCTGTCCTTCTTGAATTTTAGCCTCTTCAGTGTTGCATCTTTTGGCACATCTAAAACAATGATGGATGAGTTGATAATGCTGAGTTGTAGTAACAGTGTTGACAGCAGCCAACTCTAATCTGTTCATATCTGATATGTGTTTTCTTCATATGGAGGTACTGGCTGAAGAAAGCTCCTAAGGGCATTGACAAGGGCAGTATTGATAGTAATTTTCTTTCCTTCCTGTCAGGTGATGGACTAGAGAAACTCTTGTATATACAGTGCTGTTCTAATATGTCTGTGATATGTTCTAATAATTTCTTTTCAGTCAAACATGCCTGTAATGTACAAGGGAAGTTCTTGCTTTTCTATATCCATTCACAGTCACTTGAACTTTGCAATATCTGGAGAGGCATCATGTGTCTCAAAATATATAAAAAAATATTTTCTTAATTTATATTGCTGCATAATACCCACCTCTTGCCTTCTAGCACCATGAATTTTTTATTCCTTCTCATTATGTTTAATGCTCTGTTCTGGCACTGGCTCTGCCTGGTCTAGAAATCTAGATTTCAAACTTTTTATGAAACTTTTCTCTAAATGTTTACTCTTCCATTTTCTCTTACTCTGTTGTAAGCAGGCACCCTTTGTTCCACCAACCAGAACCTGGTATGGTGATTAAACCATTATTTTCCTCAGGCCCTGCCAAGCTTGATTCCTGAGTTTTCTGCAGTACCTCTGATTTCATATTCCAAAAGCAAGACAATTTGTGGCAATCTTTATTTTGTCTGTTGAATGCTTAGCATAACTCCAAACCAATGCTTCAACCAGCACCTGTCTTGGTTTGAAAAGACAGGTGTCTGCTACAGAAGGCAGGAGCCTCCCCTGAAATGGAAAATGTAAACCCCCTCCCTCCAAATTGTCATAATTTTGAAATTAAGGGGGGCTCTCAGGCAAAGATACGGGAGCAGGAATAATAGTTCTTTATTAGGGAAGAAAATAAAAATAAAATAAACAATGCAGTAATACAAAACAACACTGACAGAGTCAGAATACAACCTGACACCCTGCTGGTCAGGGTGTTGGTAGCAGTCCAATTGAATGGTGGCTGCAGGCCTCCTGGAGTGGCAGGTTGTCTTCTGTTGAAGCAGTGATCCTGTAGAAGGGTGTAGTCTTCCTCTGAAGGTCCAGTGGTGGTGTAGATGGGCCTGGTATTCCTCGGGGAATCCAGAGGAGAAGAAAGCTGCTCCTCTGGGAATCCAGTAGGAAAAGGCTGCCTGTGGTGTTCTAGATCTCAGATTATATCCAGGTAGGAATGCTTGGCTCCTCCCCCTGGGTGGAGCATCTCACAGTGGGATGATGTAATTTTTATCCGTCATGCTGTGGAACTCAATGGCCATTCACAGATGAGGATTGGTTGTGGAAGAGATAAAGAAAACTGCCCAATTAACAGAAGATAACTGCCCCATCAGATAGGTATAGAATACACCCCTCATTTCCAACCTAAGACAGGGCATCATCAGAGAACCACCGTATATTTTAGTGACTTTCAATGAGATACATGCAGATCCAACCATACAAGGTTCAGGTTTTTAGGGTGTGCAAGGCCAGAATTAGAAAATTGCAGAAGAGCTATGAAAATCTAACATACATGTATTATGCAAGCAGCAGAAAGTAGATAAAATTTCAACTTTGCATTTTTTTTTTCAGTTTTGGTCTGTGACTTTTTTTTTTTTTTTATTTATTATGGTCAACATTATTCCCAGTACAGCAATAAGCCTTTTGAGAGTAAAAGCTTCCATGGCAAGCAATAACTTTCTCCTAAAAATTATGATAAAAATAAATCTGCTAATGATGTTTTCTTAAAAAAACACCCCAAAGGCTCTCATATTCACAATAAGCTACATAAAGCAATAATTTGTTTTTTTACAAAGCAAAATCCAAGTAGCTTGTTTACATGCTAAAGGAAATTTCTAGAGAACAAAGCAATAATGAATGAAATAAGAATATGAGCTCATCACCACCAAACTTATTACAGTGATTGCATGAAACATCTTCAGAACAATGGGATGTTCCTCTCATGGTACAGAGCACTTACAGAGGGTAACTTACTCATGCACCACCTCCTGTTTTGACAGGTTTTAAATGCACACTGCAAAACTGGGCCTGCTCTAGTGTCTAGTTAAGATTCAGGACTAAGCTAAAGGCATCACATTAGTGATGGGTAATTATGAAATCAATCAGGTGTCTACCTTATGCCCAATAGAAATCTTAGAGACTGTGTTAAAGGCAATGATTTTATTCTTGGCACATAATCAGTATGCAAAGAAGATATTGCTACTGATATTGCTTGTGAGTCAAACAGAAGTTACAAAGCACAGGGTGGAAAATGTGGAAGAAGAATATAGAGTACTTATCAGCATGATGGTAAGAAAATCTTCTGGAAGGGTCCTTCCATGGCAATGCTTAGGAGACTATTGTGCCTCAAGGTGTTAGTGTTCCACAGTACAGCTAACCTGAGCGTCCAGGGGCCACTCAGTGCTGCACAGCCATGGGGTTCTCAGCATCTCAAGTGACGTAAGATTTACTTGCTATCTATATTTCTCCCTTGCTTCTGTTTTATTAAAGCAGCTCTTTTGTTAAGCCATTTTTTGTCAGACCTTTCTTATTGAGACCAGAAAAAGACCTGCACCATCTCATTACCTTTCACCTCACCTCTTTTCAGGTAATCTTCACACACTCACTCATGCAGAACAGGCCAAAACCTGGCCTACAGTGGAGAAGGTGCCCTCATTTTGGCTCACTGTGCCTAAATAATTGGATGGATTTGAAGGTGTAATAGATTTGTCTCTTGATAGGGGTGGTAGGAATGGAGAAAGAAGAACCTGTCAAGTGAGGGAGCTCTGAGAACATGGAACAGGAGGCCATGCAAAGGCAGATGGAAGAGACATTACAGAAGAGCAGCTCTCCAAAAGTTGTATTATGTAGGCTGGGGATGTGGGTATTACTGAGACAATGTTAGATATAGAGCTCCGATGTCAGCCCAGTCTGTTCTGTACAATTCTTTTTACTAGCCTTTATCAGAGGGACTAGGGAGGACATCCTGGAAGTAAATCTTTTAGCATTTTTTCAAAGACAGAAGAAGAAATAAAGCAAGATAAAGTGTTTGCAATGTGGCTTTCCTTCAGCATTATCCCTTGCTCCATTCTATTTATCTGCTGAAAGACTTTTATTATGGAATGCCATTTCTGGCAATCCTATAAGGAGTATTAAAGGGAGAAGGTGCAAGGCAAGAAAGAGAGGATTGTTTAGTTGTCTGGAGGTGCTATTGTCAGTCATCTGTTATCTTTCAGACATACACAAAAAATTGTAGAAAGACAGCAAAAATAACTGGAGCTTTGCCTGTGGTGATGACTTTATCTTGCAGCCTCACTGCTGTAGGTGCCTTGTGACCAGCCACTATGCAAAGCAACACATCACACTGAACTGCCTTCTGAAACATTTCTCCTGACTTGCCTTCAGATCACATCCTTAAAGCAGGAATGGGAAAGGTAACACTACCATGGCTTAATGGAAATGACATTATGAATCAGAGACAAAAGGATGTGCCATAACCAGAGTTACAGCAATGGAAATCTAAGGACCCCTCATATTACCGTAATCAGAAACAGGAAACATCCTCTGCTTTGTTCTTGCTGATGGCCTTGAGGTGAGGAGAAGATCTGTGTGGGAAGGGAGGAATGGGAGCAGGGACAAGTTCCTTGCAGAATTGTTTCCCCCTCATACACAAGCAGATTATGTTTTGTCACTTGACTTTGAAAATATGTGTAAGACCACAGCCTCTGCTCTCTCTGTCTGCAGAGCCCTCTGAGTTTGGTTGAGCTGGAGCTAGATCTTGGAAATGTCTTACTAGAGTCTGCACTCTCAAAGATCAGAGGGAAACTCTTTCACATCTTCTTTTAGGCTGTCTACTTCCCTCACAGGGCTAAGTGACCACTGAGTGAACAGGTGGCCTAGTGGCCTTTTCATGCATTTACCAGCCCAAAACTCATTATGATCTTGCATTAGCTTCTCCTCTCAGCTTTCTTCTTAGTTATCATTGCAATTCATACCTTTACAGCAGCACCCATAAGAATGCTTTCAGTGCATTAAACCTAGGCAGCTCTAGCTTTGGCCCAAGCATCCTGCCTCTAGCTTTTGTTGATCCTCATAAAGAACTGTACAAAGCAGACTGCACAGAACTTCTGTTGCTATGGAAAATCCTTAACAATCCTTAACATTATTTGATTTTTAAAGGAGGTAGGAGTGGGTTTTTTTTTTCCTATGAGTTAGGAGGGAAATTAAGTGTGCATATGAATATACAGCAGCATTTATAGTGGTGGTCCATACAATAGGTCATGGATGGAAAATGCTTGGTTGAAAAATAAGGTTAAAATAATGAAAAATATGGTTGCTATGTGCAACCTTATTGACTGCATTTGAATTCAAGCTACATTCGTCTGGTTGCAAGAAAAAAAAGCATCTGTCAGTCTTTTAGAGGTTGCCAGCCTGCCTAGCATGGGGACATTATGGCAGAGGAAAGGAGCTGCCATATATGGTGTTCTAGAAGTGACCACAGAGAGGTTTGGTCTCTGGCAGTTCCAGGGAGGTAGCAGGACCTAGACCAGTAAAAGTCAGAGTGCTGTATAGCATGTTCAAGAAGACAAGGTCCTTAAGAAAAAAAATTCTTCTGCAAGTGGATAAATCCATAAATAAGATTTCTCTGTGACTTTCGTAGGAGTCAAACAACTCAAATCTGCATCCTCCACTACATGCAAAAAAATGCTGGAAAAAATTATTTTTGTAGTCAAGACAATAATCTGACTACAGCAATAGTCATATAGGAGGAGTTTCTCAGCCTGCCACTCATTTCAGTCAAGTCACTTCATCTCACAGGGCCCTGGTTTCTTGCTCTATAAACTGAATAAACACTCAGGTTCCTGTGAGAGGTACTTTCACCTTTACCTGTATATAGTTTATAAAATAGCTCTCCCTAATTTTTCTCCCTTAAGAAATGCATTAGTAGGCTATTTCATTCATGTCAGTTTTGTTACTAAGGCAGAGGATTTATTTATTACAGGTAATCACAGGATGTCTGTTGAGAAGGTGAACCCTCTCAAGAACCCTCTCCCTTCCTGGTTCAGGAGAACCAGAAAGGGCTCTAGGACAACTGATTTATTCTCAAAGAAGCTGCTTTTTTCTTCTTAGCCTACGAGAGAGGAGACTCTGGTTGGATATCCATTCACTTTTTCCATTTTCAGTTTACTCAGGAAAGGGTTTGGTTAGATCTCTGTCTGGATGCTGGATATGGCTTTCAAAACCTGTAGACTAAAAATTATTCTCAAAGTGAAACATGTTTTAAATGTGGTGGAATTTTTAACAGTACTTGCATTTTTTTCCCTTAAGCATACAGTTCCTTGTAACTACATTTTATTTTTATTATCAACCACATTCAGGATCACTTGCATTTTTTTCCCTTAAGCATACAGTTCCTTGTAACTACATTTTATTTTTATTATCAACCACATTCAGGATCACGAATATCTTAAATATCACATATAAATGGAGTCATTTTTCCCATCATTCTGATAGCACAGCTGGTGGCAATCATTCCAACTTCAAGCTAACTAAGGTCATCATATTTAAATTTCTACTAAGGATGAGTTTAATAAAGCAAGATTTGTGACAACAGCCAAAGCTTTGCAGAGACTACAGATCCGTGGACCTCCTGTGATTTATTTGTTTTTATTAGGATGGAGTCTTCCTATCTATTAATTTTGATTTTTATGCCAGTTTCCTGTCTATGATATTTTTTCATAGCCTATCCCCAAATTTTTCAATAATCCTGATGATTCTTTGCAAAGATATCTTGCTAACTCCACTAAATTAAAGTCAAATAATCTGTGGCAGACAAGAGGAATATAGTTAGAAGAAGTTTAATAACAGTATTCAATATTCATATTCATGTGTGGGTTTTTTTCTGGTTTTATCTCTCCTGGTGAAATTCAATCTTTAATATCTCCTGCGGTGTTCTTCAGCACGGTATGGCACAATATAATAGGACTTACTAGATATAATTAAAATCTCACAATTCTGAACTCAAATGTCTTGCAGGAAGATTGCCTCCCATTTCTAGAGACTTATTAAACTTCCACAACAGCAAGCAGTCTGTTGGCTAGTACAAATTGTGGTGAGAGAGTTATAATCCTAAGCCTGCTACTCAGACCAGGGCTCATTAGCCTGTCAGTGACTTAGCTGGCTTGCTAGCATGAGACACTCCCAGTTCACACATACACACACATTTGTGGATATGACAAGTACCATCATGGTCTCTGTACCTACCCAGCACCCCTTCCCCATTCCTGCCCTTGGTTCCCTGAATCACTGCTGGTCCAGCTTGGTGCTCACTGCAGACGCACAGCACTCAGACACTCATCCCACAGGCACCCCACATTCACAGGTCCCCCAAATCCCAGCAGGGACTGTCCACTCACCTGATAGCTCGGAGCTGAGTCTCCCCTGTCATCAGCTGGTGTCAGCCTGAAGATTGCCAGTGGGCACACGCACACACTCACACACACACTCACACACACACACTCACACTCACACTCACACTCACACTCTCTCTCCATGCACAGCAGGTTTTGGGGAAGGTACAAACACTCACTGCTTCCAGCAGCTGGCACCTGTGTGTGACCTGTGCTCCAACTCCAGCTGACAGTGCTGAGACCTGCACCGGCACGGGTCACCCCAGAAGCTGGTTTTCAGGGTACAGACAGTACCTGCCCCAGTGGCTGTGCGTTTAAGACCTCCCTCGCTCCAGCTGCTGGCACTGAGACTCCCCTCACTCACTCTGAAGCCAACATCCCTGGCCAGAGGCAGCCACGGCCCGGTCTGACTCCAGCAGCCGCTCCCCGCTCCTCGCACGCTGCTCCCCCAGCAGCTGGCACTGAGTCCCCTCACGTGCCTGGCGTGGGGAATGAGGTGGCTGAGGTGAGGTGGATGACAGCAGGCAAGACACACGGTGGTGATCAGGTGCAGGGCTCCCCCAGACAAGCCACTGAGCAGCCGCAGCTCACAGGCAGCAGGCCCCTTCCGTACCTTTGTCTGCCCGTCCCAGCTCTTTGTTCCTCCCTGCTCCCTCTTCCCTGCACATCTTCTGCATGGCTGGCATAGTCTCACTGATCCACTGCGACATCCTGGATCCTCAATTTTATATCCTTATCCTTTGCAAATTTCCAGGTTTGCCTACAGATTCTTGTAAGCTCATCAGCTGGTGTCACTGACCAGGTTTGTTTCTGGTTATTGTTTTCAGCAAAGGTAAATGTCCAGATTTGAGTCTGATTGGTTTGTTTTTTTTTCCTTTATTGATTGCCACAGCTGAGAAAATAAAGATTCTCACACTCCACATATCCATACAAAAGCATCTAATTTATAAGCTTTTCTGTCTACCCTTGTATCTGCCCTTTTCTCTTGCATGTCCCTTATATGTCTGTATGACTCTATTGGTACCCTCACTTTCCCCAGCTGGTTGTCTAAGAACAGCGTGGATTGGAAGGGACTGTAAAGATCACTCGGCTCTTAGCACTTTCCTGTGACAAGGACATTTTCCACTACAGTAAAGCTGCTTAGAGTTCCATCCAACCTGGTCTTGGACAATTCCAGGAATGAGGCATTCTCTAGGCGACCTGTTTCAGTGCCTCAAAACCCTTACAGTGCTTTGCTGGTATAAAATTATCCACTCCACTTCTTTCCTTACCAATTAGTGCAACTGAGTAGGCTTCTTTTGGGCCATTGTCTTTGTTCACAGCAGTTGATCAGGACTTCTCTCCTGTGAGACAACCATTTGCACCTTCCTATCATCCCAGTTTTGCAAAGGCCCTTGTTGGAAAATCTTCTAGGAATATTCTCACACTTCCTATATATATTCAGTCTTGTGGAGCAGTTGTCTTCAACTGACTTGTCAAATAAATGGAAAAGCTCAGGTTATTCATCTGGTCTGCCAGGTCAGGCCATCATGTAGACTACTTTGTTATTTAGTTTGCGCAGCTCTCAGATTTCCAGTCTTCCCAACTATCTGACAATTATCTGGGCTTTTTCTTCCACAAATAAAATTATTAAACAAATGCAATCCCGCTGCAAATATTGTTTATCTGTGTTTTCATTCCAGTTCAGGATAGAATAAATTGATATTTGAAAACTTGGTGCTTTTTCCAGAGAATTGAAAAGTCCATTTTCTAGCCTACTAGTAGAGTCAAACTGCTTCTTTCTAACTCTTGAAGTTCAGTAAATATTTAGTGAAAAATACAGATTTTTTGAAGTGAATGTCAGCAGAGCCCTTTCTTCAGTACAAGACACCTGTATTTTGAAAGAATCTTCTATCTTATTTTGTCTTCTTTGAGCATAACTACAATGTCCAATGCAATAAAAATGTTGTCTTTTGATCTCTGCACTGTCATTTGTCTCTCTCTGTTTATCCTACTGCAGACATTCAGAGTGGATCTGGAAAGCTTTATACCAATCAAAAAATGGCTTATCCCTTTCCAAAACAGTTGTCTTTCTTTTCTTTCTTTCTTTCTTTCTTCCTTCCTTTCTTCCTTTCTTTCTTCCTTTCTTTCTTTCTTTCTTTCTTTCTTTCTTTCTTTCTTTCTTTCTTTCTTTCTTTCTTTCTTTCTTTCTTTCTTTCTTTCTTTCTTTCTTTCTTTCTTTCTTTCTTTCTTTCTTTCTTTCTTTCTTTCTTTCTTTCTCTCTCTCTCTCTTTCTTTCTTTCTTTCTTTCTTTCTTTCTTTCTTTCTTTCTTTCTTTCTTTCTTTCTTTTCTTTCTTTTCTTTCTTTTTCTTTCTTTTCTTTCTTTCTTTCTTTCTTTTTCTTTTCTTTCTTTCTTTTTCTTTTCTTTCTTTCTTTTTCTTTTCTTCCTTTCTTTCTTCCTTCCTTCCTTCCTTCCTTCCTTCCTTCCTTCCTTCCTTCCTTCCTTCCTTCCTTCCTTCCTTCCTTCCTTCCTTCCTTCCTTCCTTCCTTCCTTCCTTCCTTCCTTCCTTCCTTCCTTCCTTCCTTCCTTCCTTCCTTCCTTCCTTCCTTCCTTCCTTCCTTCCTTCCTTCCTTCCTTCCTTCCTTCCTTCCTTCCTTCCTTCCTTCCTTCCTTCCTTCCTTCCTTCCTTCCTTCCTTCCTTCCTTCCTTCCTTCCTTCCTTCCTTCCTTCCTTCCTTCCTTCCTCCCTTCCTCCCTTCCTCCCTTCCTCCCTTCCTCCCTTCCTCCCTTCCTCCCTTCCTCCCTTCCTCCCTTCCTCCCTTCCTCCCTTCCTCCCTTCCTCCCTTCCTCCCTTCCTCCCTTCCTCCCTTCCTCCCTTCCTCCCTTCCTCCCTTCCTCCCTTCCTCCCTCCCTTCCTCCCTTCCTCCCTTCCTCCCTTCCTCCCTTCCTCCCTCCCTTCCCTCCCTTCCCTCCCTTCCCTCCCTTCCCTCCCTTCCCTCCCTTCCCTCCCTTCCCTTCCTTCCTTCCCTTCCTTCCTTCCCTTCCTTCCTTCCTTCCTTCCCTTCCTTCCTTCCCTTCCTTTCCTTCCTTTCCTTTCCTTCCTTTCCTTCCTTTCCTTCCTTTACTTCCATTCCTTCCTTTCCTTTCCTTCCTTCCTTTCCTTTCCTTCCCTTCTTTCCCTTCAGAGTAGCAACATAAAAACTCTAGAAAACAGCAACAAAATTCTGGAAAAATTAAAATGCCACTGCTTTTCAAAGTTCCAAATCAAAATCTTATTGAAACATCTGAAGGGTTTCATTGAAAAAAAAAAAAAAAAAGGAAAAAAGGTTTAAATTTTTCATAGGGCTTTCAGTCCAGAAGGAGCACTGACAGATAGATGGGAATCTTTATATGGAACACCATGTACCTGATCTTCTGTATGTCTGACACACTTCAGATAGTCCCCATTCTTGTTCTTTCTCTGTCCCTCCCACTTACATGTATCACTGTCATTATTTTTGTGGGATTTTTTTCTCCAAATCAAGTTTTGGACCTTCCAAATTCATCAGCTTTTTTGCCTCCAGTCACTGACCTGCAGAGTGCTATCATTGTGTATGTATCCTGGGACATCATTTTGATTTCCAGTAGTTTACAGGCACTAGGCCAATTCAGTCAGCTTTACAACTGATTTTATTAAAATGCATGGATACAGAGTAGTGGATTTACATTCCCCAGTTGTACCTACTTGAAGCCATGTATAGTATCTGTCTGATTCTGGTGTTTCCAGAAGAGATTCTGTCAGTTTACACAGAACATACTTTCATGTTATATTTCTGCCTTTTTAATAACACTTAGATTTGTTTTTACAGCTAATTCATTTTCTAGGCATTTCAGTTGTTCTGCCGTACATTTTAATAGATTAATGAAAATAACTGGACCTGGAATCATTGTGCCCTCTACTTGTGAGCATTTCAAGTGTCCTTAAGGGTTTCCTTTATGCAAATGTCAATCTTTTTTCATTTGGCTTTTATTATTCAATTTCTCCCTAATGAGACGAAACTTTTTTACACCACTTTGGGATATTATTTAGCATTTTTTTTCTCAAAGGTCATGATTCTGTGGCTGACTCAATTAAATGGAAGAAAAATCCAGAGAATCTAACAGAGCAAATGTTTTATCTCCTATCCTTGTGACTTCAACCTGTCTCGTACAAATTTCTAATTTGTGTGTACAAATTTCTAATTCTGTGAATTACATAAGCCTTTCTATAAAGCATTATTTCTCCTATTAATTGAAGATAGGTAAAAAGCGCCACATGTAAATAAAGGAATGCCTTTTACTTGCACAAAAACCACAAACAGGAAAACATTTTTATTGACTGAAAACAGAATGGTTAGCTTAGAAAACATAATGGTGATCCTGCCCTTATACTGAGCCTTAGTGAGGCACATCTGGAGAGCTGTGTCCAGTTCTGGGCTCCTCAGTACAAGAGAGACATGGAGCTCCTGAAATGAGTCCAGAAGAGGGCTATGAAGATGATTGAGGAATAGGAGCATCTCTTTTACAAAGAAAGGGTGAGGGAGCTGGGCCTGTTCAGCTAAAGAGACAACTTAGAGGGGACCCCATCAATGTCTATCAGTATCTGAAGGGAGGGTGTCAGAGAAGGGAGCCAGAGGAGGAAACCAGGCTCTTCTCAGAGATGCTGAACAAGAGGCAATAGGCAGAAACTGATGCATAGGATGTTCCTCTTGAATATAAGGAAAAGTTTCTTTACTGTGCAGGTGACCATGCAGTAGAACAGGTTGCCCAGAGAGGTTGTGGACTCTCCCTTACTGGAGATAGTCAAGAAATATCTGGATGAAATCCTGTGCAATGTGCTTAAGGATGACCCTACTTGAAACTTCAGCAGGAAGGTTGGACCAGATGGCCCACTGTGATCTTGTCCAATCTTACCCATTCTGTGAGCCTGTGATACATTTAAAAAAAAATGTTTTTGACAAAAGTATTTGTTGAAATTACTTGCTTTTTGTCCTTTAAATCTAAACACATTCTTTGTTCATTCCTTATGCTTTACCAAGTTCTAGTTATATTCTGTCCTCCTATGTGCTGTGGTTTCTTTCTGCTGACACATGCAAATTCCCAAAATATTCATTACCTATAAGAAGGTGCATATCCAATGTCTACCCAGTGCAGTATGCTTTTCCCCTCAGTTTTTCATATATTTGCAGTAGCCAGGAGTGAGAGAGCCCTTCTTGGGCCATTGATGGAGAGCACCATTTCCCTTCATACATGTAGTAAAGTAGTAAAGTCCAGCCAGATCTGGAGTTCTCTATAGAGGGTAGAAAGTGTAGTCAAATGAGATGGGTAATGCACAAGCCTCCCAAGGTCTGCGAGAAGGAGTAGAGCTGCTGCGGAGACTCCAGTCAGGGATCCCTTCTCAAGGCAGAATACAAAACCCCCAACATGATGACAACTACTTGACACAGGATCTTGAGATCTATCTCTGAGATGCATTTGATTCACTCCAGGTAAATGACGCAGGAATAACCTGTGGTCCCAAGCTGTTTGACAGGTTTTCCCAAGCTGTTTTTTAATTATCTTCAGAAGGAGCAAATATTTTCTTTAGATAGTTTAGAGTTGTGAAAGATTATTAATAAAGATATACTAGGGTGTATCACAATTCTATATCAGCTGGGGACAGAAATTAATTAAAATAACTTGGGAACATTATTCCAACACACATGTGTTTGAAATGGTGATTGTTGTGAATGAGACACTGAAGATTATTGACTGAAATATTTACCTCAGGTTGTGGACCTCACCTGTCCTGGGAGTTGAGAGGCATATCTATCTTTCGTGTTGATGGGTATGAATGAGGTATTTGTCACCCTTCTTGTGGTGGCATTACTCCACATTGCAAAACAACCCCAAAGAAGTTGGAGTGGGAATCAACAGGCACAATTTGCTCAGTGCAGTACCATGGACCAGGTTAAGGTTCTTACTAAGTACTCATGTCAGTACCATTTTTCTCCAAGGATGAGTGAATGATAAACCTTCTTGCAGAAGATGCAATATAATTGATGGCAAGTCCTGAAACTATTTTGAAGTTCGGAGTAGGTAAAATTTGCAACTGTGCTATTTTTTCTATCTGTGCAACAAAACATTCTATTTTAATAGGTTTATCTAAATCTATATTTCTGTTTGAGCTGTATCTCTACGCAAGATGCTACAATACCAATATCTACACTGTGACTTCGTGCAGCATATGTCGCACAAGAACCAAACTAAGCCTAACATGCAAATGTTTACTATGAGTGTTATGAAAACTTAGCTAGAAATCATGGTAGCAAGAAATTATAATACAAGTGCATGTGAATTCCGGACATTCCCAGAGTTTTTGCCAAATCATCAAGACTCAAGAAGAATGTATGGTTAAGAATAAATGGGACAAACTTTGTTTCAGACAGAAAAAAGTTCCACAGAACTGAAGTATTGTGTGTTAAATGAAGAGAAGGATATAAGGGATGTGAAAATTTACAGGCTTACTCTACTAACTTCTGAGTGGGCAGGTGCCCCATTTTCAGCAATTCCTGCACTTTTGAAAAACCAAACTAAGATTCAGCTGCTGGGAGTAATTTCCAATACTTGCTCTCAGCATCAGAAAAGATTGCTTACATCTTGCACTTCAATGTGTCTCTAGGATTCATTGTATCTGCATATATTCTGCATAATTTTGTTGATTAATTAGATTTCTGATAATGAAGGATAGTAGAAAACAGATACACAAATACTGGACTCTATATGAAGGGCAACTGGTCTTGGTACAAAAGTCCTCTTTTTGGCTCTGGCAAAGCCTTTGAAGTTGCTCAAAAGTGTCATAGTTGATGATGGAAATATAAGATTTTTGGTTTTAACTGGTGATAGGCTGGGGAAAGAATTTTAAAAACAAACAATAAAACAAACCCACACAAAACCCCAAACAAACAAAAAGCTAACAGCCAAAAAACATAGAGACCTTCTGAAGCTCTTCTTCCATGGTGAACTTTGTCTGTGATCATGCTCAGTTCCAGGAAAATAACAACAACAAAAAAAAAAAGTGTTATTAAAAGGAAAACAAGTCCTAGAAAGAATAATTGTCTAAAAAGAATAAAAGAAGGCAGTGTCCTGGCCCAACAGGTTGAGTGGCTTTGGAGTGCCATTGAAGTTCTTGCTTCTACAAAAACCACAATCCTCTATTGGAAGTGAAATGAAAAGTGTAGCAGTAGAATTGTTTGCAAAAAAAAAAAAGAAGTAATTAGAAGCACATGTGGAAGAAAGAAGGGCTAAGCCACTTGAACTTATTTGAAGTGTATTTGTTTTAGGCAGACAAAGTGCATGTTGCTGAGCACGTGGCAAGCAAAGAGTAGTGTTTTGCAGACTTCTTTATAGGACAAGGCAAGACTCGGAGGGAGAGAGGGAGGGGTGCAGAATGCAGAGGACTTCCAGGTTTCAGAAATATACTGTGTTTATTGATGCTTGGAACCTACAGACATCCTTATGCCATCTGCAAGACTAAAAAGATGAATGATATTAAAAACATGTCATAAGAGTAGTACTGTATTTTGCCAAGTCTTATACCTGTGGATTGCTATATGACTTCAGTTAGAGGCCAAGCAGGGACTGCAATGTCTTCTAATATCTCTTAAAGTCACATTTATAGACAATAACTAATCCAGACAATCATTCATTTTTCTCAAAATATAGTGGTCTATTCTGGACACAGTACTGCAGATTAAATCTTTTCCCCTCCTCTGGAGTATGGATTCAATATTCCTATTAACACATCCCAAAACAGGTGCAGCAGAATCTTGCTGTTCTTTGTGAGTTAGTTTCACCCTCAAACTCCTAACATTATACTAAATACCTGGTTGCCTTTCTCATATGTGACATTTGGGTTTTTTTCCCTCAAAATATATCACTTGTCTCTGTGGCATTTCATCTTATTGACCCCAGGTTAATTGTCCCATTTGTAGACATTATTTTGAATTCTGTTCCAGTCCACCTGCGTGCACCTTTCAGTTTGGGTCATCTGCAAATACTATAAATGCACTGACTTTTCATCTTCCTAGTCATTAATGAAACAATTGAATAACACAAGGCACACAGAGACCCCCATGGAACCAATTTGCATCTCTTCCCACAAATTGCAGTGAATCTTCAATAACTATTTTGATTGTCTTCTAAGAAACAAGTAGACTACCACCCAGCTGGGTCTCGGTTCCCTAGATAACTCCCTAGAACCACAGGTTCAGTGTGTGCTAACAAGGAAGTGATGTGCAAGCTTATTGAATCTGTTGTTTATTACACCCACTGAGTGTACCCTTACAAGTGAGGCCAGCTACTCCATCCTTAATTATCCTTAATTCTTCCTCTTTTCCTCTACAGTGAGCTCCATTTACTCCCAAATTCTGTGGTATCTGTAGCTGAAGTTAGAGTGATTACCCCAGAGCTCTCAAAGGATCAGATTTCCCTTTTACAAAAGTGGGTGTATGTTTACCCTGCACTTTCACAGGGCTTCACATTCCCTCTACTACTTCTCAAAACCAGTAATCCTTATGATTACTTTGCCTGTTTCCTTCACATTTCTGCAAATTTGGCCAGGTTTCATGGTATTTTTATGCTGTTCTTTTCCTTACTGTAGCCAGTGGGTTTTTGTGTTATAATGTTGTCTGATGACAATTTAGCGAAGATTAGTGAGAGAGAAAAAGAAGTGCAATATTTGTTTGTATCACCCATTGTTTGCTCTTTTTTCTCATGTAGCAACAGATCTATTCTTTGCTTTCAAATATTCTGTTGTTCTAAAGAAGAGTTTTTCATTCCTTTCTCACATGTCTCATACATATTCCTCCCTGTTTATATCATGGTACTGTAGCTTTTGAGCCTCTAGGGTAACATTTGAAGTAACAGCTGTGAAGACATCCATTAGTGGAAAGAAAATTCTCCTGAAGATGAGATTATCAATAAAAATGCAGATGTGATGCTATAAAAAGGCAAAATGTGATGAGCTGATGGGGCAAACATTAAGTGGAGTTGGTAAGGTCATAACAGACTAGTAGAACAGATCTCTGAGAGGTAAGACAAGAACATACCCTCACGATTTTGCATTCCCTTTGTGTTGCTTTATTACCTACTTTCCCCTTGTGAGGATATGGGCTGATATGATCAAGAAATAGATGGGGAAATAAGAAAACCTAGAGAATTTGGACAGTACACTTATTTTAGCTCTTTTGGTATCATTTTTCTAGGCCACAGACTCGGCTCCAGTTAGTTCACTACGAATAATCACATGTAGTTACTCTCTAAAGACAGCTGAATATCTTAAATGGCTTGGTGACATAACCATTTTATATCTCTCTCTCAATGTGATGTTTCAGGCTAATGCACATTGCAGGCTGTGGAACTTCAAGTATAAATTGTTAATCAGAGTAACTGTAAGCAGTTTAGGACTATGACATTGATGGAGAACAAGTATTTGCAGTTTTTCAGACTAATGTAAGAAAACTAAAGACCAATCTTGCTGTTGGCCCAATCTTAAAAAGTAAATGCCCACAAAGTGACAGCACAGATGGCTTGCAAATCTTGTAAGAGAGAATTTGCATTAATTGCAAGGCTGAGCTGGAGGACAATTTCAGATTCCTACTGTTCAACAGGGGTTTCCTATTACAAAACTAGTCATTACATATCAAACTGGATATGAAATGAATAACCACTGGCTTGGTACCTAACGGGTAGAGGTATGAGTGACAGTACCTGATCATTACAGTGCTCATTCCCTAGCTGCCATCATGTCTGCAGATGGTACAGTTTGATGAAACATCAAAAAACTACTTTTTTCTCAGTGAAGGTGACTGTCACAGCTTCTTGTGCCATGTTCTTCCCTATTTAGGAATTCTGATCTAATGGCTCTGATCAGCATATGATCATCAGTGATGATCAGGAATGACTGCATGTGAGAAGACTTCTTCTATCAGGTCCACTTCTGCTCATGTGAATAAGAATACAAAGTAAATGTGGTCACACTCAGCAGGGTCACATCTGCTTACCTAAAGAGCTGGTAAACTGAGCTTTTAATTTCATAGGAATAAATAAAAGGATTCATCCAGAGGGCCTCCTTGAGGATTTTTATTAGGAGTCTGGTCATCAGACACATGTGTTATGTAGGCAATAGGCAGCAGATATGTGTATATGCTTAGCTGACTGATGTTGTGTGCCCTATTTGATTTAAGCAAGTTTGGAGATACTATGTGTTTTTACTTCAGAATCTACTTCTCTGTAGAATTAATGTTTCTTGTAGACAAGACAAGAAACGAGCCATAACTGACACTCAAGAAATTTTTACATGTAAGTGTAACTAATCTACATTATGACAGAGATCATTCTCTGACAATACTACTTCCAGTGAAACAGTATTATGTATAGGATGTCTTTTGCCATCATGGAAAATTGTTAATCATATACAGCATGGCTTCTTGGAAAAAATACTCTGAAGTCTGAATTGGAAGAGCCCTGTCCCCATTTTCCAGCATTGAGTTGAATATGAAACCAATTGGTACTTGTTTAATGGGTTCTAGATAGTGCACACAGGAAGTTAGAGAAAAGATGCAAAGTGTTTGATGCTGTCCCACACAACATCCTTGTTTCCAAATAGAAGAGACATGTTTTTGAGGGATGGAGCACTTGATGGATGAACAAATGGATGGATGGCTGCACACAAAGTGTTGTGGTCAACAGCTCATTTCCTGTGTGAATATCAGTGGTCAGTGGTGTTCCTCAGGGGTCAGTACTAGGGCTGACACTGTTCAACATCTTGTTAGTGACATGGACAGTGGGATGAAGGGTGCCCTCAGCAAGTTTGGCACCAACACCAAGCTCTGTGGAGCAGTCAACACACTGGCAGGCAGCAATGCCATCCAGAATGGCTGGAGAAGTGGGGATGTGCAAGCCCCATGAAGATCAACAAGTCCAAGTGCAAGGTCCTGTACCTGGATCAGAGCAACCCCAGACACAGCTGCAGGAGGGAGGGGATTCTGCCTGTCTGCGTGGCTCTTGTGAGACCCCACCCTAAACATTGTAACCAGCTCTGGTGCTCCCAGTATAAGAAGGAACTGTTGGAGCAAGTCCAGAGGAGGGCCACAAATCTGCTAAGAGGGCTGGAGCACCTTGCCCTTAAAGACAGACTGAGAAATTACGGTCTGCTCATCCTGGAGAAGGGAAAGTTGTGTGGAGACCTCCTAGCAACCTTGCAGTTTCTGAAGGGTCCTACAGGGATGCCAGAGAGGGATTCTGCATCAGGAACTGTAGTGTAATGTCAAGGAGTAATGCATACAAACTGCAAGAGGGGAAATTTAGGTTACATATTGGGAACAAATTCTTTACTCTGAGGATAGTGAAACACTGGAACAGGTTGCCCAGGGAGGTTGTGGAGCTCCCAACCCCATCAGTGTTGAAGCCCAAGTTAGAAAGAGGTTTGAGCAACCCGATAAGAGTGGGAGATGTCCCTGCACAAGGCAACAGGGTTTGGGACTGGATGATCTTTAAGGTCCCTTCCAACTCTTAATTTGTGATTCTATGAATCTAACCTATCCAGCTTTGCCTCAGTTTTCTGTACAAAGCCTCATGTCCCCTCTACTAGAATTTCTCTCTGTTGGAATAGGCAGTCTGCCATCCTGGGACTTCTCTTTATTTCCTTCAGCACGTCTCACCACTCATGGCTGATGCTTTTGCTTTCACAAAGTTCCAGATCATTTGGTTTTAGTCTGGAATGAAAAGTTATAACCTGTAAATTCTGGCTCTTCCTGCTCAACCAGTAGGCACTTCCTTTCCTGTCTTCTGTCAGAAAAAAAAAAAAAAAAAAAAAAAAAAAAAACCAAAAAAAAAAAAACCTGAGTCTTTGGTTTGTTTGTCTTCTGATTGTCTTTAGGAAGTCTTAATTTTTCTGCAGTTTTGCCGGGTGAGACCAAGAAGAGATGAAGCAAGACTATGGAAAACTATTTTTTCCATGCTTGCTACCTATAGGACTGT
This sequence comes from Anomalospiza imberbis, assembly GCF_031753505.1. Classification (NCBI taxonomy): domain Eukaryota; kingdom Metazoa; phylum Chordata; class Aves; order Passeriformes; family Viduidae; genus Anomalospiza; species Anomalospiza imberbis. The sequence goes on along the minus strand of NC_089721.1, from coordinate 60,023,132 downwards.
CCTCTTCCTCCAGTCTAGAGCCCTGAAGGCTTTGTGTTTTTCCCTTTCTTCACCTTTCTTTTTATTCCAATTCTACTCATTTTCTTCAATCAAGCCCTTGGTTATTGCCAAGAATTTATGTATTCAATCCCATCCCCTCCAAAGCAACTGGATGGGAATGTGTCAAGAAGGAAAATCAGTTTTTAATTACAATATCATAATTGAAGAAAAAGAGGTTATTCTGGAAATGTTCCCCATTATCATATTTCTTCATAGCATCTGTGGAGACAAGCTTCATTCCAGGTTCTCTGAGGACAGATTTACCAAATATGCTTCAACAGGAAGGGAGGAAATTGAGAAGTAAATTTTGGAGTTATGGAGAGTCCTGCCTTGCAGACTCCATGTGGGACTATCAGACTATCTTTAGCATAAAACTGGATGTGAGGTGTTCTGTTTATTACTGGTGAACAAAAAGTCTTACTGGAAGAAAAGTGCAGTTTCCAAGGGGAAAAAAACCTTTTCAAGGTTAATTGACAAATATAATTTTTAGAAATGAAAAAAAAAAAAAAAGTCAAGGGACAGGGTACATATAAGCTTTGAAACATTCTTTTTAAGGTATGAGTTTTCTTTGAAGTTTGACCTTAATATCAAAAGGTTGCAAAATCAAAGATGGTATTAAAGTCATTTATTTGTTTGTCAGGCTCAACACATCAAAAACTCAGATACCTTTGGTCATAAAAGGTAGAAGAATTAAGGGGGAGGAAAGTAGTCTGGCAGTTCCACACTGTTTGCCTCTGCAACTCAGTGTGGACCCAGTGTTCATGTACAAAAGGGAGGTTTGAACTTCTCTGGCTGAGAGCATTATACCAACATATGCAGATGTCCAGCACTCCTTGGTTGTGTATGACCTTTCACAACAAACAGGTTTACACAGTTTGGAACGGAGCGCAGATTATATTGAGCTATTTATGTTCAGCACTGGGAAGGTATATCAGAGCACCCTTGTGGTAGGCAGTGCTAATAATGCACAGCAAGCTGAGAAGGCAATGCTGCAGTTTCCTAAGAAAGAAGGCAAAGCAACAGGACCCTAGAGACAGCTTTGGACAGAGATTAAGGAATTCACAGAGATAAAGAGCTGAGAAATATCTTGAAATACCAAGTTCTGAAGAGGGTAGGGTAGAAGAATCAGTATTTTCTACAGAATGTGGTGACCTGATCATGAAAACTTCATTAATTTTACAGCAGTTTGTTTTTTAGCACTAATGGAATGCATTCATAAATATATAAAGTTAAAAGAAAGTTTTGAGTTAGCCTTAGGAAGCTATGAACAAGAAGGTAATTAATCCATCTCTAACTCAATGCTGTACTTTGACTAACGTGTGGAAAAAAATGGCATCACAGCTTTGTGATGAAACAGGGTGAAGCATAAACATTTTTGAGATGGAAGAATTTGAAAACTTCAAACATTTTAGGAATTCAGTTTTGCAGTAGAAGTGGTGATATTTCCTAGCGCAAATTGCTTCTGAATGAAAAACAGGTTTTTATTTATGGAAAATATTTTCTGTTAACAACTTCAGAAAAATTTTTATGCCTTTGCTAGGGGAAGAAACATGCAATCAAAAAAATCCTGACCAGGTGTAGCTAAAAAATAGTGAGATTGATTTCTTCTTCTCTTCCATACTATTAAAATAAAATGCTATCCATGTAACTGTGTCTTTTGAACACTGTGCTTCTGCTAAAGCTATAAATCAACAGGATTTCCATGTCCTTGGAAGGTAGAACAGTGAAAATGAGAGGTCAACCAGACAATGTGATAAGTATAATCACATCGAGACATAGAAAACAAGCCTGCTTTCCTGCCAAAAAGAATTGGTTCAATAGAGAAGAGTTCAGATACCTTTTATCCAGGAACAATGCAAGGTGCAAGTTAGATAAAAAAGGTTGGGATATATCGACTATGCAGTTGCTATCTGATTGTGATAAAAATTGTGAACAATTGTGCCAATTAGACAGTTATAAATCACCCATTTGAGACTAGATGTTGGTGGAAGCAGCAGGAAATAAATGATCAAAATAAGATACTGTGCAAGCAGTATCTTATTTTCTAGAAGTGGGTAAATCAAAATGAGCATGGAGCAGCCTAGTCATGTGTGTCTGTCAGGTGTGCTGTGGAACACTGTACCAGTTGTTGTATTGTGTACCAAAACAGATCTCTGGAAAAACTACATTTTATTCTCCTTTGTCTCATTTTTCTACTTCTCTCAAAGGGGAGAAGGCAGGTCCTGGCCTCTGTACAATTAGCAGATGTTCTGAGAGTAATTTCTATTTTGGTTTTGGTGTTTGCTCTTAGCTTTCCCTGTTAATGGAGATGCCTGGAAGAAAAAAGACTATTTTCTTCGCAACAGTAAAGAATTAAGTATTAGTTTGTTTGGGTTTTTTTGTATAATGTCTTGATGAAATTAGCATTTCTTTCACTGTCAGTTTCCAGAGGGGAATTTAATTTTGCTCGAATTTATGGGAAAAAGAAACTTTTGACTGGCAAGTTTCCTCACTAAAGAGGACACAGTAAACCCTCAAATGGCATGAAATGTTTACCAAAATAAAGCTGAAATATTTACCAAAAGAACAAGAACACTTTTGATGCTGCTACTGAAAAACTGCAACATTCCCTTTTAATGTTCTTTCATCTTGTCCAAAAACGCAGAAGAGAATGAGAAGTATTGTGGAAGAATTCTCACCGCCTCTGATAAGATTTTTCTACTTACTGTAAAACCCAGAAGATTCTTTCATACTAAACTGAATGTTTTTAATGAGCTCAGACCATTCTGAAGACATTGGTGTCTCTGGGATAAATCTGACAAAGTGAAAGGACCTTCCCTGGGGTTTACTTTATAGAGCTAACCAAACTACCTATGGTGCTAAACCAAACAATAATGCATGCAAATCAACCTGGATTTTTGGAAGAGCATGTGCTCAGTTTATTCCAGCAGAATTCTGTTGAAAAAATGCCACAGGAGAGTTCAGAAAATAATCTCTGGGCACCTGCAGCTCCTCATGTTAGTTCTTTGACTCTCTCCATCTTCACAGACACCAGAAGGTGTCTGAAAGGGGACCTGAAAGGTACTCAGATTAGTATGCCTTTGCTACAAGGCAACTTCTCTTTTCCCCACTTCCAAGCTTCACTTAGGAAGGCATTCTACCATGCTTTGTGTCTTGAGAGAAACCTCCAGCTCCTTCTTTCTTGTGCTCAGAATTGCACACAGTACATGCCCTTTTACTGGAAATGGGAGGTAGCCTATTCAGATGCCTTCTATGTTTGAGGTTTGTAAGGCCCAATGGTATCCCATTCAGGAATCAGAGGATAATTGCCCACTGCTTCTTCTTGCTTGCATGAAAACAAGGACCTAGAGTAATGTCACTCAACATGGGCTCACCAAGACCATCTTCTTTCACTGTAGAATTGGAAAATGAAAACAGAGTACCCAGGAATTAAGGATTTCTTTTTTCTCCAAACCACCTCTCCTTGCCCACAGATCTGCTTTAAGTACAAGCTACTGTTAGCAATAAACATGAACTGAAGCAATGGGAGATGCAGCAAAACCTTGAATTGGGGAACAAATGTCCCACTTGGGCTGCAGTGGCCCTGTTAAGCATAGCAGCATCCCTAAGAAAATTTATTATCCAGTACAACTGGGATTTACAAGGATAAATATCTGATGGAGTCTTTTAGTGTGAGCTAATGTGATTAATTCATTTGGGTCCCTATACCGGTTGGCACAGGCGCTCTGAGACCAACATCTTTGAGAACTCTTTCCTGTGAAATTCTGTGATGGTAAGTCATTAGGGAACCTGGCAGGAACAGGTAGCAGCAGCAGAATCTTCAGCTATGCTCCCAAAATGTTTGTTTATGTTTAATATTACTTTGATATAGCAGGTTGGGGTTTTTTGTATATTAATTTTAATAAATATATGGATCCTCATGAGTACTCTCAAAAGTCTACCTGAGCTGTTCCAGTTCAGGAGTTGAAACTGAAACAAGTACTTGGATTTAAAGAACAAGAAACTCTTTAGATTATTGTTACAACCTTAGTGGGTGGTAACAGATTAATGTGTACAAACCCTTGGAAACAACAGTATTGAAAACAGAAAAGGGTCAGATTTCCCCATTTGACATGTAAATTATTAAGGCCCTAAAGCCTGTAAAAGCTTAGTTTATCAGGGACTCCACTTAAGCTTTTCAGGGACCAAAGCAATTAGTATTTTCTCAAGGAAGGGATCAGCCTTCTGCTGCAGCTGTGCTTTTCTGTACTGAAAGATCAGAGCAAGCCACAACGATATTAATGTCAGCAAATGACCTCACTACTTAGTATAGACTTACACTTCACTGCCTCTCTATGTAATGCTGTAAGGTTCAAAGAATTAGCTGTGTTCTGTACAAGATGAACTAAGCAATCAATTTTCCAGGAGTGTTTTTTAAGTACCAATTTTTATAAAAGCTGGTACCTTAAAATTGGTTTTGCAATTTTATCTCCTATGTAGTGATGAATCTGCCTGCTCTGTACCACTATTAAAACCATGTACAAAACCATAACTCTTGCATCAGGTTTTGCTTATGATGTTATTCATCCTTGTTAGTCAAAAGGATACCAAATTACTGAATGGGAATAAAGAATGGCAACAGAAGGACCAGGAAGTAATTTCATCTGCATGAAGAAGCAGGCCTGGTTAAGTAGTCTGTGCTAAACTAAGGCTAAGGATTTTTCCACAACTGCCAGGTAGGAGGGCCCATGCTCCGTAATCCAGTTCACAGCATTATTGTGTGTGGCCTGAATACAAGATATTCCTTGGTTAGCAGCTGCACTATAAGAACGCATACTTTGATATTGTGAGAAGGAACTGGGCAAAACTCACACAAATCACAAGAAAGAACACTGATTTTCAGGACACATGAAAACAGCTCTCTTTGTCTAGATCTGGATCACATAACCACAAGGATTTTTATTTTACCATCCACATAGATAATATTCTTCCCAGAGTGCTGGCCTAGGGATTATGTGAGTGTCGTCTTTTTCTCCACTCTCTGCGGCTGCCATGAGAAGAAACCCAGGAAGAGAGTTTACCTTCAGTTGCTGTGCAATACAGCCAACTTTTGGTCACAATCTTCTTAGAGCCTGCCTGTTTGTAGTTTTACTTCTTAAGATGCTGAGGGGTCAAAAACTTCTGTCTCTCCTAAGAAACTCCCAGTCTGACAGGAATGCAAGCATCCACATTAGCAGGAAGAGGAGGACAACATAGAAATGCACTGTGGTCATCATGATGGCTATTGCAAAAGGAACTGTTGAAAAGGACTCAAAAAGGGAAAGAATCAAGGAATTCTACAATTAAAGTTTTAATTCAGCAGAAGAACAAAAGGCTCAAAGCTGAATTTTCTTCTTTTCTCACTGATCCTTTGAATATTTCCTGTCTTCAAGGAAAATGCATTCATTTTGGTGGAAACATATTATTCATTGTTTCATTTTACCTATAAAGGCCACAGACAAATGCAAATTATAAAGAAAGCACTAATGTGAAATGGCAACTTCATGTTGCCATCTATAAAAAATACCTGGAGGCAGTAAAGCCCATTCTAAATAGCATTTCAAGGCTGTAATTTTCAAAGCTATCTAAGAAATGATGAATTTTTTCTTGATTACCTTGTTTGAAAAATCTGTTAAGCTTTCATTCAAAATCTCAGTGCTATCACTCATAGAAAAAGTATGAAACAAGAGAGAAATTAAGCAAATCATTACTGTAAAATGGTGGATTTTTACTCTTTCTCCACATCTGTAAGCAAGTAAGGCGTCAGTGAAAGTCTGAGAGAACAAATATTTCTTCCAGTTAAGGGAAGAAAGCAGAACAAGGAAATCCAAGGTAGAAAACCTTTTTCTCAAAGTGATATCTAGACCAGCTTTTTTACATTAAGTCCATGGAAAACAAGTTAACAGAAAAATTGTATGCACTGGTCTCCAATTTCCACAAGAAAAGTGACTAATGACAGGGAACAGTTTTGCAGAGTTGTTGGACAATCCACTCAGTATTGACTACTGAACTACTTAAAAAACCCTTACAGGATTATCTTTCAAATTTTGGATGAAAGACCCGGAAAGCAAAGAATTATGTAGGTTTTTTTTAAAAAACTCTTTATGAGACAATGAAAATGCCCTTTCCTTTGATGGTCTTAAGACACTTTAAGTTACTTTTCAGCTTTAACTTTTGCCTTACTATAGCTGAGTTGGGGGATTAACACAATGCATATTTCATAAAACTATATATATTCTCTTCTGGGAGAACACTGTCCCTGCTGTGCCTTCCATAGCCTGCTTTCTCCTGGTATGCCCATTCAGAAGATTGATTGAAAATTAGTTATTTTAAAAATACATTGTTTTTTAAATCTTCTTGCAAATTCAAGAAGATTTAATTGTGCAAATATATCACTGTGACAAATTTAATTAAGAAAGAAAAAAAGGCAAATTAAACCAATGTCTTTCCTAAACGATATGAAGTTGCTTTCATCCAATTAAATGATGTCAACTTCTGCTAACTATTTTCTTGAGAAGTACAATTAGAAAAAAGGCTCCTCCAAAGATAGCTGAGAACCTGTAAAACATGTTTTCATCTGTGCTGAAACAACACCCTTTAAACTCCAGTTTAAACGAATGCTCTTAGAGTACCTGCATCTTTGTGGGACTGCCACTGCTGAAATCCATTAATTCTAGAAAATAAATGTTTAGCTGGAATTACTTTTCATATGCTAGGAGTTTAGTGATTCATTGTATCCTCAGAAAGTTGTCTCAGATAGGAGATAAGCTTGGGAACGATGCTGATCCGAATTTGACAGCAAGCCAACCTAGTTTGCTTTACAAGGACTTCCTCTTCTTCCTTCTGTTGTGGGATATGAACTAAGCACAGGTCATGTTTCAGACAGAATTGATCTTAGTCCCCTCTACTCAGCCTAGCATGAACACAAAGCAATGTTAAATCCCCTGCAAACCAGGACAGGAGGAGGCAGAGAGCAGAAAATGACAGAAACTGGATTTTCAGTAAGGCATCAGGCTTTATCCATGAGGAAGAAGAACTGAAAAGGAATTCAGAAAGAGCACATAGCAGACCTGAAGACAGCAGTGTTTGAAGCAGGAGTTCAGAGCTGTACAGACAAAGTAAGGAATGTAAGACAGTATCAATCCTCCACCAATTTTGATCTGCAGAGAGGCAGCTCTGAAAAGCAATGAATAATTAATTGATTAGAAGACTAGAGCAAGCACTTAGCAGCAACAGGGATTAATAGTATTCTTAAGGCCTATAAACTTTTTCATGTTTTTAATTCAATTAATACCCAAACACATGGAAAAATGTTCTTCTACTAAACTCCTCCATGGAATCTGTCAACATCATAAGCCACATTTAGAAAAATTGTAGAAGGAAATTTATCCAAAATTTATGAAGTTTGGAGAAGGTTTCAGTTTTATGTTATTTACCTTACTACCATATGCATAAGTTTATAAATTATATCACCCCCCCAAAAAAAATATTTGACACATAAATGAAATACAAATTGATTAGTAAGAGGAAAATTTCAGTAAGTTATTGTCTCTCTGCATCATTACAAATGCAAGAGCTTTTCTATTTCCATTTTCTCACTCATATTCTTTAGCTCATTAACTAAAGATCCTCTCATTGCTCTGCTGCAGTTAAGCTGTGTGACTCTATTCTGGTCTTCTCATCAATTTAAAATAACACTCTCATTTCTTAACCTGCAGCACATTAAAATGCACACTAAGCATGTGGTTAAAATCCAGTATTGCCCAAGTTTTGTCAGAAAAAGTTTTTACTGTTTGTGGATCTCTCTTTTTCTCAAAAATCTTGATGGTTATTGATCAAAGATCTAAATTTTATGCTTATTCTTTTGTACAAGTCCCATCTTCCAGCATGTAACATAAAGATGAGAGAACATTTTTCTATATGTGGAAGCATCCCCTAGATGCTTAAAAAATTTTTGATAGCTTTAAAAATTTGATAACCTCATATATTTTGCATTTATAATTCATGCAGATTTCAGTCTGAAACAGCCTCTTTCTGGAAGTTTCTGCAGAAGGAAATCTCCTTGGAGTCTTAGATGGTTGATTTTTCCTTGCAAGAGGAATCTAATAATTAATCCATAAGACAGGACATAAACACCCAGTTTCTATGGATTTCAATTTGTCTTATTTTGCAAGCAGGCTCAGCTCTGTCTTAACAGTTTTCTTCTTCAATGTAAATAAATATCTATATCATGATTTATATTCTAGGAGTGTCTCATAGTCCCAGACACCTGAAGCCACACTGGCACACAGCACCTGAAAAAAACATCAATGCAAAATTTCTAGATTCAAGGTGAAAGTAAACAAAAAGAAGAGGCAGAGAAAAGGCATACAAGCCTGGTCTGGTGACCTAGTTCCTAGTCCACCTTTTTTTCTCCATGCTAGTGATGCTCCAGCATTCTTCCTCTGGGATGCAATTCACCATCCCTGGAACAAGTCAGATTTTCCCCAGGGCATGAAGAAAAGAGGATTGTTCCTCTGTCACCCTGTGCTCATTCAGTTTGGTTTTGTCTCAGCCACAGAGTATCCTAAGAGCAGGATAAGACACCAAATACTGGATCTTCATCCTTTTTTAGTGATGTTTTTTCCTAGCCAGGTCTCAAAACCAAGAGAAAGGTTCAAGGGAAAATAAGCACTCATGTCATGTTTGTCAATGAGAAAGGATTTTGCTAGCAAGAGCTCAGTGTTTGTGACATAACTTTAGCAAGTTTTCTAGTGGGCTAGGATATTTTGTCTGGCATATGTGTGTATCTGAGCGTGTTTGACTGATTGCATATTCCATAGCAGCCTTTTCTCCCAGGAACTTCATATGACTTGTGGACTTTCTGGGTAATTTGAATAGGTCAGACTCACTTATAGCCAGCTCTGACAAGTGCTTTCATCTGCAGCTTCCTATTAGATCTACAGTGTTTATTCAGTTCTTGTCCTTAGTAAGGGAGGGAGGTTTTCAAGGCTGTGTTTATTGCTTCTCCCATCAGTTGTAATTCTAATTTTCAAGCAATTCCTTGACAGTGACAAATCTACATTTGCCTACAGGTTTACATCCTCAAACATGTGACTGCAATGAAATCCATATCTCATTTGTTGGTCTGTCCTGCCTTTTTTTTCCCCCCTTTGTCTTGAACAGTTTAACTTTTGTACAGCCACAAAAGTAACTGGGATTCTTTTAAAGTACTGGTAAGCTGTAATGCTAAAATTCAAAGTAATGCCTAGCTTGAATGTTGTGGCTCCACTGGATTCTTTCCTGCAGTGATTGCTACTACTTGGTAGTGACTATTGCATTTAGAAGTTATTTTCATGTAGAGTGAACATGTTTTGGTTATTGTGTTTTACCCAACAATCTCACTGTGAACAAGCACTCCTTTTATAGTGCGTTTTGTATGTGGAAGAGGTCTAAGGCAGAGACTAAAAAGAAAAATCTATTCATTTAATTTTACCATTTTACATGCAATGTTATAAGAAATCATCCTATGCTTTATATCTGGTCTTGAATTTAAGAAAAAAATTGCTGAGTAATTGCCAAGTAAATTGATAGATGTGGTTTTGTGGAAATTATAGGGGGAAACAGCTAACTGGGGCTTCACTCTTAGCTTCAGAGCATGAGTTCACAGAAAATGTGCTGGACTCCAAGGAAGGTGTAACATTGTTATTATTAATTTCTTTGTCCTGTGCTCCATCCCATCTCATATTATTTTGGAAGATGTGCTACTTTATATAAGGACATTTGGTTGCTCTGTTTTCTCAATGTCTTCTTGCCAAAGAAGAGCCAAGCTGTATCTGGTGACTCACAGAGATATAATAGCGTATTGTCTTCTTAAAAAGACATTTCCACAGCAAATCTGACCACAAGGGAAGATTAGAAGGAGGGAGCTATGGAGGGAACACCTACTCTGTGGAGTCAGGTCTCAGTGGTGTACCACAGCCCATACATCTTCTGCCTTAACTTTTCACAAGAGCTCATGACACAGTTAGAATATGTTCACTAGCAACATGTTCCTGGAAAGCAATCTGTCTTTAGAGTTAGACTGCAAAAGCTGGTAGTTTCCCAGTGTTGTCTGGTTCTCCCTTCCATTAATCTAAATGCTATTTGTACCACATTCTGCCCACATTGCTGCCTTGCAACAGTGGCCAAAATGTTACAACTTCTATTTGGCACAAATAGGGCATGCATGGCACCCATGGTCCTGCAGGAATGTGTTTCTCTATGAAGTCTCATCGCAGAGGGTGAGAGAGTAACATAGTCATGTGGAGATGAAGCCTGCTCATGTGACCTCAGTGCCACTCAGAATCGCTTTGAACCTAAAGACCTGGCTTTGGATGCAGTGCATTTGAATTGTTAAGACAATTCAAGGTTTTAGGTATTGGAGAGTTTTGTCAGATAAGTATCTCTGATCCCACTGGGAAATGGCAGGAATGTGCATTGTTTGATGAATCAATTAAAATTAATTTCCCGACAGCCAAGCCATCTTTGGGCTTATTAATATGGGTAAATTTCTTGTTAATCTGTCATTTTTCATCACATTAATACCATCCCAAGAGCATGGAAGCTTAGTATAGTTAATCCTCTTGAAGATGAGAGTCGTTGCTTTTTTTCCCTCCCTAGAACATGAAGGTCTTCCTTGGAGAAGCATAAATAGAATTTCTTCACTGTCAACTGACAAAGTCTATTGGCAATAGCAAGGTAGTCTGTGAAAGATGTAAGCTTAAGTCTCCACCAATTAATGAACCAGAGCACTGTTAAATGCCAGCAGAGACCTAGGGTGGACCAGAGCCAGATATTCTCTGCCAAACAGCAACACACTGGGGAAAAGTGGATGTGCATTACCTCCTAACACGAGCTTGCAGATGTGGCTGTTATTTTTCTTGTTTAAACATTCCAGGGTGACTGCATTTTAAAATGTTGCATAAACATGGGTGAAGCTCTTACTCTTGGGAAAGAAATGGAGCAAGCCTGGCAGAGAAATATGTTTCTTAAGCCTACCACTCACAATAAAAAAAATCCTAGGCTCCTAGGCAAAAGGAATGTCCTGGCATTTTTACCCCAAATGCAAGGAAGCTCAGTGAGAGCTCAGGTGTCCTATTTGAGCAGAGAGATCTGTTTAAAATTTCCCTTTTTGGCCCACTAATACCCAGAAGTGGGAGAAGGCCCCAGGTTCTCCATGAACATATTGATAACCAAATAATCAGGATGACATTAGGCAGAAGGAAAGTACGGAAGGAGAAAGCAAAGTATGAAGATGCTGTGTGTTGTCACTGACCTTCTGTGTTCCAGCGACAGCTGGGCAACCTGTTGGCACATTGTTCAGTTTCTGGGGTGGTCTCCCAGAACTAATGTGGACATCAGCTTGCCAAGCTGCCATTGAAGGCCAGGCTGTACAGCCTGCTCCACTGCCTGAAACTTAATTCTCACCGGCTTTTTTCTGCCTGGGAAAAGCTTCTAGCATGCCTGCCATGGCTGGCATAAGTGACAAGGGAACAAAGAAGATACTAATCTTGTGAATGTGGTGGTAGTGAGGGCAGAGGTCGCAGTTCCACGTCAACAGACATAGAAGGCATGGCAATGGAGATATGAGTCATTCAATGCAAGAGCAGAGCTGGCCAAAAATGTTTTCACCTGGAAATGTCTCATCCTTTCTCTTTCCAGGTAAAAAAGAGAGAGGTTTGGAAAGCCAATTATGTGATAGGTAGGTTTGGGATTTGGAGTAGGCCATGTGTTTCTCTGTAATCACGAGGCAGAGCAGGAAACGGCTTTCTTTGCTGGACAAGGAAGGCAAATGTGTTTTCTGGCAGAGATCAGTTGACATGAGAGATCAGCAGACAATGCAGCAGCTCTACGAAGCTCTTCCAATATTTTCATAGCCAAACTTCCCACGTTTATAAAACCTTTTCCCTGGCAACTGCAAGTCCTTCACTGTCAGCAAACAGGAGTACTGCCAAGAATCACTGTGCAGAGACTCACAAATTGCAGAAAGGAGAGGTATGTACCCTTGCCTTGTCTCTCCAGAACATTTCAAGGATCCCTCAGCCTTGCTCAGCAGTCTTTCCTTGTTCCATAACATGCCACATCATTATTAGTATATGTTTGTGCCCTTCCTCACACCTTTTGCTTTTATTTAGTCACAAAATATGTGTACTCTGGAAAGAAGCAAGCCAGAAATTTACAAGCTAGGGCAGTTGGGGCTTAAGAGGTCTTTCATGGTCATCAGTGGAGAAATGTGATGTGTACTTACCACAGTAAGCCACTTTCTCAATGTAATGCTCTCTCTCTCACACACATTTCTGCTCTCTTGACCAGACAATCATGCTCTGGCACAGGAGATACGCTGGGCAGTGGGCTTCTGACAGGCCTGTGCCTCTATCCCAGCTACAGCTAGTACCTGATATCTGAAACCTTGGATGCAGGCCAGCCTGATTCCATGGGGAACTGTTCTACACTGGAGGCTTCCTGTCACATGTCTGACAGTGACCATGACCAGTCACGGGACTGTGGAACATCACTCACAATGAACTTGGCTTTTGTTCTGTACTAAGCATTGTTTTCCATGCTGACTACAGCCTCTCTTGGACCCTCACTCAGAGCTAGTAATGGGAAAGAGGCAGGAAGATATGAGCAAAAGTTTTGAGCAAAAGTTTTGCTCTTTATTATCTCTTATGTTATTTACTAATATGTAAAGCCTTTAGAGTTTTATTCTTTATCTGCTTTGACTAAAAAAAAAAAAAAATTTAAAAGCTAAGGATTTTGTCTTCTTGCTCTTCCTGGAAGATCCTTGGCCCTGACTTGGAAGAAGAACTCATGTAGAGGTCCTTGACATTCTACTTCTGCTGAGACGTACTTTAACAACCATTTAACAACCAACAACATCTGCTGAATTTCTTGAGTGATGCAGGACTGTCTTCTCTAAGCACTCAAAAGAGGAAATGAGGACTTAAAGGCTTTTTTTTTTTTGAGTGGAAAACACTTGTAGTCCCTGAGAAATAAAAAAGTTGTAAGTGAAAGATGGTTGTTCTTTGGTCACCTTTAAAGAGGATTAGATCAGCTCATGCAGAGGGGAAAAAAGTCACCAACAGGTAAGATTAACTATCCATGAACATTTTAATTGTATTGAACTGACTATGCCTCCTCCCCTGTTGGCTAATTGCTAATATTCTCTAAGGAAGCACTCCATGTGTTCTGCCACTTAAGTATGGAGTAGAATTTAAAGTAGGTAAATAAATTTCCATCTAAAAATATATGTATTTAAATATCTGACTATCAGCTAGGTTGCTCTAATTAATATTCTTGGTGTTATAACCTGCAGCAACATTTAGTAAGTGATATCTTTTTAATCTGCTTCATCTCTTCGTTCCCAGGAGTCTTTCTGACATAGATTCCTTCGATGTTGTTGACATCTGTTTCAAGAGTCCTCAGAGAAGGCTGCTTATGTAAAGGACAATCTGTCTTGCTGGAACAGCTCAAAAAGATGGTTCAGTATCATTACTCTCACTTCATCAGCAGGGGAAAATTATTAGCTCTGTTACTCTGGCTTCCCCTACTCAGGCAAGTGAAATGACAATGGGCAGTGTTCTTTCCTTTTGCTTTGCACGAGGGTGGATCTCCACAACCTGCTTTTGTGCATGACTTTAGTGTTCATGCTCAGCTATCCTTCATAACCACAGTAAATAAGAGAAATTGTATAGTCTGCCTAGGAAATTTCCACTAAAATATTCTACTCTCATTTTTCTCCTCCAAGTGTAGTGCAGAGCTCTGTTGAGTTAACCAAAAAAAAAAAAAAAAAATCCCAAACCCATGAGCAATTACCATCTGCTTGCCCATTAAATGTGTTGTGGGCATTTTTTTTCTCCTCTCGTTGTCAGAGCCTATTAAGCTGGTCTGGCTCATGTCCACACTAAAAAAAGCTGCAATACCACCAGAAAAGGAATGATTTTATTTTTTGGGTAAAAATATGAGATCATTAGGAGTTTCCTAACACTATATCATAATAAAATGTAAAAAAAATCTCCAATCATCTTGCAACTCACTTCCATTTAGCACTGTGAAACCAAATTCTTTTTTTAATCATATAAAAAAGAAGGGCTTTCAATCTGTAACTTGATTGTCAGTTGGCAATACATGTGTTGGAATTTCTTCAAATATTACTTCGAAAGAGATAATAATGGGTTTTGTCCCCAAGTGTCCCAGATGAGTTTCAGTAGCAAGATATTTTTTCAGAGAATCAATCTCTATTAATCTATTGATTTCTAAGTGCATTCACTTTAAAATGTTCAGATTTAGTCTGAGATTTCCACAGCATTCTCCTGATGAAATTGTGTTTCCATGGTGCACTGTTTAATTGGTAAAAAACTGTTAGTATGGCCAGGCCCAGAGTGGTGGTGAATGGAGTTACATCCAGCTGGGGACCACTCACAAGTGGAGTTCCTCAGGGTTCAGTTTTGGGGCTGTTCCTCTTCACTGACACCTGGATGAGCATGTCCAGGAAGAGCAGTGGAGCTGGTGAAGGATCTGGAGCACAAGTCCTGTGAGGCATGGCTGAGGGAGCTGGAGGTGTTCAGCCTGGAGAAAAGGAGACTCAGAGGAGACCTTATAACTCTCTACAGCTGCTTGAAAGGAGGATGTACCCAGGTAGGGGTGGGTCTCTTCCCCAGGTAGCAAGTGAGAGGGTGAGAGGAAATAGTCTCTAGTTGCCCCAAGGAAGGTCTAGACTAGACATTAGGATATTTTTTCAATTTTTTTTCCCCAGGAAGATTTGTAGAACATTGAAACAGATTGGAACAGGGAAGTAGTGGGTGGAGTCACCATTCCTGGAAGTATTCTAAAAACACCTGAATATGGCCCTCGAGGACACGGTTTAATGGTAAGCATAGTGGTGGAGCTACATTGATGATCTTAAGAGTCATTTCCTTCCATGATGCTATGATTTGTCATGCTCAGTCTTCACAAAAAAAGACGTTTCTTTGTGGCTGAGGGGTGAATGTCTGATGAGCGTCTGCTCAAGTTTTGAGAAGATATGGAAACCTGAAAATGTGTCTCAATCTCAATAATTTAAAAGCAAGCTGCTAGATATTGGGTTTGTATATGCAGGAAATTCACAGCTTATCCAGCTATGAAACTCATAGTCCCATATCAGCCATACACCGGCTTCAGGCTGATGACACACATAAACAAATTAGAAATGATCGTACACATACTTTGGCTATTTTCAGCAAAAGAAAAGTGGAAATTGAAACAGAATATGAATACCTTAATTACATTTCAGTACACATTCTCCCTTTTTGTGCAGACTGACCTTTCTTGGGTTTGACTTTTTTGACCAGCAGCTGACAAATTGGAGAGATATGTTCTATTATCTGTAAATGTAAAGATTTTTTTAAATTAAAAATTTAATAGAAATTAATTATACTTTCAGTCAGACAGTCGTTGTTTGTGATGGTCTAAACCACTCATAGCCCAGCTGAAATGTTCACCACACAGGTTTAAATAAGACCTTTTCTAATTCAAAATATGCTCAGCTGCTGCAGCTCGAGGTTCCCAAATACAATGTTATATCTGACCCTCTCATACAAAAATAGATTTTCTGAGAAAAGCAAATCTCAAATGAAAAAACTGTTTCCATCTCACAGCACTAGCAGAATTCAGCTTCTCAATACCAAGGGCTCAGGAAAGCATGGGTGTTTGACATCACATGTTACAGCCATTTGTCTTTTTCAGATATACTTTTACTGCCTATCTCAAAACGGTCTGCAAAATCACAGGTGACAGGCTGTGGCAGAGTTATCTTCAACAAGGAATCCCCCAATGCAGTTACATTCTTGATGTGGGGTTTTTGGTGGGTTTTTTGGTTGTGGTGGTGGTGGGTTTTTTGATTTTTTTTTTAATTGAAAAGGGATGGGTCAGTTACAGAATACATAAAAATCTCAATTGGGATTTTTTAACTGGGGATGTTTATGGTTGCCACAAACCGCCTGGTATGCCAATATACAGAACAGCATCATGTCAGCATTGTTCAGTAGCCTTCATTTAAATCACATTTTCAGAGACAGCTTTATGGACTCCAGATCATCCGTGGCACTTCAGGAAGAAAATGAAATTAAAACATTAAAATAGACTTAATCAGAACCATGATGAGTATCATTCCACCCAGACTTTCATTTGGAAGATAAATATTTGCCCCAAGTATGTAGTCCATGCCACCACTGCTGTCAGTGAAGAGAGGGAGCTTGCAGTAGGGCAAATCATTTCGTCCCAGGATCAGTTTCTGAGAAATAAATCACTAATGCATCTTCATAACTGGAGTAATTTTTAACTCCAGATGTCCTCATAATGTGCCTGCAGATTTCTTTTTTTGTTTTCCTCTGGAGAGGATTTTACCTGACAAAATGTACTTTTAAAATGGGAAAAGGTAGATTGCACCAGTCTAACCACTGGAATTTATCCTTTATTTTTTTTCTTTTTTTTTCTTTTTTTTTTTTTTAATAAGAAAGCAGAAACTGTTTAAAAATAATAATTTACCTCCATTATGAAGCCTATCAAAATCACCTGCTTTCATTCTTCAATATCTGGATCTTGTTCCCAATACTTGTCTGATATGATAGTTCTGGTTCCCTTAAGCTGTCTGTTTCTTGGGGAAACCAGTGAAAAGTATTTTCTTGCCCTGTTATCTTCCTCAAACACAGACCTCGCCTGGAACATGAAGTACATGGGGAGCCTGCTCTTGAACTCACAGTCTGCAGCAGCATTAGCATGTGTTAGTTTTAGCAACGTTGGGCTCAAATTCTGAGTAGGTGTTCTGGCATGTAAATAATATGGGCTGATTCTCCGTGACAGTCCTTTGGCTGCTTCTGTTAGTACAACACCCCAAAAAACTGAATGATCAAACAATGGTCCTAGGGAAGGGTAGGTAAAAGGGTATTGGGTTTTCCTATGAGATGTATGGCAATAGCTTTTTCTAATATGATGCAACACTTTCATGCTGAATATAACAGCTAATAATTTGTGCCTGAGCAAGTAAAATGAGTCTTAGGTGTGTGGAACTTGCCATTCAAAACCACGCTTCCACTTCCAAATGTAGCCTGATAGGAATTTCACAGGAAAGCATTGCAAACAATTTATGAAATCACTGGGGTTTTTTATTAGCTGTGATTCCATTTTAAAAGAACATTATACCATTTACCCACATCATGCAGGAAAAAATACCAGGAAAATAACAAATTAAAATCACATTCACAATGTCTCTACTTTAAATCATCCTCAAGTACTGCATGCATCTTAAAGAAAGCTGGGGAGCATTTCTACTAGAAAATGCATGACTAAGTTAAATTTTGTTCTGTGTGTATGAAAGAGAGAAACAGGCAATTTTTTTTAATGACAGTACTGAAACATTTTACTAACTCAGTGCATGAAGAAACAGTTATCTTGATAACATATATTCAGAACAAATACAGACAACTTTCAGATACAGAAGACATTACATTTAGATCACAACAGCTAATTTCTAACAATGCTTGTTCTAGCACAAAAAGCTTGGCAAAAAGATGTATTCAGCAGCACTGCTATGGTCTTTCTTGATGAAGAAGAGAGGTTAGGAGGGATCTAAGCCAATGCATGATACTAGAAACATAGACAGAGGAACTCCAAAGTGATTAAGCACATGATCTTATATTTTGTTTTATTCATTTTAAACACAAGAGTAGCATTGATAATTAATATTGCAGTCTGATTTCATATGGCTTTCTCTACATATAAATGTGAGTTCACAAGGTCAATGGCAAACTAAATCATTTACCCTCCAAATGAGAAGGCCCTTTGACTATTTTTTTACTAACCTATAAGGTCTTGGAGTTGTGAGGGAAAATGACTGCAGTGTCTAGCCAACAACCTTTCTGTGTAAATAAAAACTAGTTATAAAACTAAAATACCTCATTTACCTGAGATTGAACAGACCAGTGACACAAATAAAACAATGTCATGAAAGACAAAAAGATAGCCAGAATCCAAACAATGAACCATGCTTTTCTTTGGTCTCTTGTTTAAGTGCTTCATCACCTGCTTGAGTGCCAAGGGGAAAACCGTGAGACAATGCTTCTGACTTCCACACATGAGGCAAAGGTGTCAGTGTCCCTTGTTACCAGTTCTAAGTGAGAAGGGAAATAGATGGGCAGAGGAGAAGGGAGAGTGCCTTGCTCTTGAGTCTGTTCAGCATGGCTTAGGCACTTCAGGACCATGGAATGACTTAAGGAGAGATCTACTCTCATGCAATGTGACAGAGTTATGTGAGGCAAAACCAAGCAAAACCTATCCACTACCTGTGGTAGATCTTCTGTCATGTTTCTTATGGCAAGAAAAGGAAAATGGGAACTACCAGCACACACCTGGATGAACTCTTTGCTGTCAGTGGAGGAAGGCCTGGTGCAGGTGTGGCTAGTTGAGATACAAAAGCAATAAAAGGGCTGAGCTGGGAAGCCCCCACAAAGAAAAAGACTCAGTAAACACTATTTAATAAACCACCTTCCCTTTCTCCCCTGTTTTGTGAACCTGGAATGAGGCCCACCAGACTCAGTATAGTGATCCTATGGCCCTCTTCAGGGGTTCAATCCAGATGTTAACACAGCTTAGGAGCTCAGCTCACAAGGGCAGTATTTTTAGTGTTCTGAGCGCAGGGACAGAATTACCTGCTTAAGAAATTTTAGTACAGTCTACGGAAGATCCTGACTTAGACCGGTCATTCAATGCCAGCAAGCTGCTGAGGCAGAATTATCTAAAATGGTACCAAACAGTCTTCCTTACTCTCTCTCTTCTCCCCGTCTTCTCCAATTTCCTCACCTTCCACAGATGTGTGCACAAACACGCACATCAAGCTGTCAGAGAGACTGTGAAAACAATCAGCACTAACATTCTGCAAGGAGAATGCTAGGCAGAAAATTCTGATCTTTTATCCGGAACAGTCTTTGGATGAGGAAGGGAATAAGTAATAGGGCAAGGGAAAGGTCAGCAAGCAAGTGGTAGAGAAAAGCCAAAGTAAAGTGGAATAATCTTAACTTCTGATTTGCTTGTTTGCAGAGTTCTCCAACGCAAGGCCAGGGGACTATATGAATGGACGTGTTCATTTTAGCACAGGCGCATTTCTGCTGGTTTTACTTATGTAGGAGAGGATGCGTGCCACAGAGATTAATCAAGCCATTTCAAATGTATTGATGTTTGTATGACAGTAATCTAGGATAGGAGACAGGCACCAGTGAGTGGCTGAAACGAAGAGCCAGGCTCTGCCTTTTAGCTTTCTGGGGATGTTGGATACTCTGTAGCAGAGCATCAAAATAAGATGCTGCCCCTGTGACAGAAAGAGAGTTTCCAATTTTGTGAGATTTACTTAAACAACCTCAAATTACTAGTTGCTGAATTTGCATAGGGTGAGTAGGACACTTTTCCTAGAAAATGGTAAATTGTTCAACACTACCATTCTGTACACAAGCACTGATTCATAGAGTGTTCTGGGTTTATTGAAAGTCTCAGGAGGAAAGCAGTCATCTTGCTTTAAATGAAAGTTAGGCGGAAAAAAGTCTCACTGGCATTATCCAGATGAGTAAAACCTGCCTTCTGGATAGCCCATGGCAGCTTGTACTTGAACAAACTTTTGTACTTGAACAATCTTTTTCATAGATCCAGCCTGAAACAAGTTGCATCTTTATCAACTTGTTCTGACTTGTATATCAGTCAAACCTCTTCTAACTCTGCCTTGGATTCAATAAAAAGTTACGTTTGAAATTATTTGAGAAGAAGTGAGGACTATAACACTTGAATAAAAATTGTGAAGAGGGCATACTATATTTATTGTCTTTCAAAATACTCTTTCACTATTACAACAGATGCTACTAGAAGGTACGGAGCTCTCATGCTCAATTCCTTAACCATGGTACAAATTTCTTCTGCTTATCTGGAAAGGTGGTAAATGTCTTCTAAAATATCTTATTCAGGATAATATTAAGATGTTTGCCTAAACTCAGTTGCACTGAACAAGGGAAAAGAAGATCCATTGAAGTAAAATGTTAAATTTAGGCACATAATGAAGTGTCTGATATTATCCTCTTTTTCGTTGCCAGCAGAAAGAATGTATTTGCTTTCAAATCTCATCCATGTACTTAGGAAATTTTTGTTGTTCCCAGGACAGGGACAAGCAGTGCTAGTTCTGCCAGACAAACCCTGATTCTCCTGACAAGATTGTGAGACTAAGATGGCATGTCTACAGCATTGACTACAGAGACCTAGCCAGATGCAAAATTTCAGGATTAGCTCCTCAGATGGCAAGACAGATACCTGATCATGAGAACCTGTGTTCAAAATAGGTCTGTTTATTGAATCTATGTAGGTATTAGCAAGTCAACATCTCCCATAGAATTTGGATTTTCTTATGCAATTATGTGATATCTACAGTGTTTTATTGAGGAGACCTCTGTACCTGTGTCTGCAAAAGGCCACAAGCATAATGGTGAGAAAAAAATCTCCCACCCTGCTAGCATCAAGGGATACCACACACTTCTGTAATATTAATTAGCTCCTGCACAGCACTAAGAAGCATCCTCACTTTATGCCTTTATAGTAAGTAGAGACTGAAACCTACATTTTACAGGTGCAGAATCTCAGTGGGGCAGAAAATAAGTGACCTCCCCAAGGCAATGCAGTAATTTAGCACAATAAACATCATGGATATTTATGAATCTGCCATGACTAACATTCAGACCACCACACATTCCCATACACTGCAGGAAAGGGTGGGCAGGACACAGCCACAACAATGTGCTGGAACCCAAACGTCCAACCTGCAAACACTGCTGGAAACAGGATGGTTGAATATGACAGAAAGAGGAAGATTGGTTAAACAGAGCAGCAAATACACTTGTCATTGGCTTCAGAGGGGTTGGGGAGGTCCTCTATCAGAGCACTGTGCACTCTTCTATGGTTTCAACTCTCTGTATGGCAAGTGCCTGACCAATTTGCCCACTCAAGGTAAATGTATGGCTAATTCCCAAAGTAACATGACTCTTGCTTAGATTCTGAGGCATTTAACTTCTACAGCATCTGAGGGCAGATGACTCACTTCTTCCACAATTCTGAGTGATATCAGCTGTGTAAGTCAGGCATGATTTACTTTCCAAATGATCTTTAATTTATGTCACAGATGGAATTATAACAGAAAAGTCTGCTTCCATGGGAGAACTGACATACCCTTCCAAGAGCAGATGTGCTCAACAAAAAATGGCTAATGTGACCCAATCAATAGGAACATTATAATTATGATTAATTATTATCAATAATAAAAATAAGATCATTTAAAAAAATAAAAGAGGCCACTGTTCATACTTAGTGAAGACTCCTTCTTGCATTGGATGGAAATGAGATTGTTTCTTTTCTATGCTTGATGTGCAGTTGCCTTATTAACATACATAGTACTATGGCTTATAATAAAAGTTGTGTAGTCTGCAGCTTTTTAATCTTTACATCCATTCAGAGGCATCTACTGGATGTGACTATGTACAAAATTAAGGAATGGATGCGTCTTGGGGTGGAAGAAAGGGAAAGAGGCAGTTGGAAGGGAATGGGAAGCGAAGGGACTCCTAGTGAGCAGTAGAGGGCAGAGGTGGGGAGGACTGCGGGATGAATGGCAAGATTGTAAATCCCCATTGGGCAAAAGAGAAATCCTTTGCAGTACTGTTTATGCCCATCTAACAGTCTGCAGCTATTACTTCTTGAACATGTCCTGCAGGGGGCCTGGTAAGTATTTGATGACTGTGTCTAGGATGCTCTCTTCTTCTTCCTCCTCCTCATCCCCACAGCCAGGAGGGATCGCCTTCTTTGGGCGTGTCAGACTCCCTTCAGCATTAGCTTCCAGTGCAGCCTGGGCCTCTGCTTCTTTTTCTTCCTTCTTCTTTATCCCATACTGCAAGGGAGAGATAACACATCGTCTGTATCATAATATGAGAAATAACACATCTGCTGAACAGAATGGCTGATGAAGCCAGCCATTGCATGTGGTGCCCCATACTCTGCAATAAGAACATCACATATTCTCATTTTGCTCTTTTACACAGATACTAAAAATATCCATACTAACAACCCTCCACTAAGTATAGCCCAGTGGATGGCTAGCCTTCACAAGACAAGAAGCTGTGATCACTTAGAAGCAAGCACCGGGGAGAAACTGAGACTATGCAGCCAAGGGTTGCTAGTAAAGAGAATATAAGCTCTGTGTTAGTGAAGAGTTAGAGCGGCATTCTACTGATGTTGATCCTCCTCTTTTCTGTTAACAAGTCTGATGCTCAGGTCCATCATTTGCAACAATTTCTAAAGTCCATCTGCAGCATTTTATAGTTTATAGATATGACAAAACTTCAGGGAAAAATTAGATACCAACAAAAGAAAGCAAACAGGTCAGGACAGACAGGACGGCAGTGAAGACAACAGTTTTAGATATTCTCATGTGGGACATATCCTATAACATTTATTCATGTTCTCTTTGTACAGGTGGGACAGAAAGACCTCTGTGAAAATAAATTATTCTGAGAAAATCAGCTGACTCATACTATTTAAAGAGAAACACTCTGAACCCTGTGAGTAGAATGGGTACTTGAAATTTGCTACTTCTGCTAAGAATTAGCAGCATGCCACTAAGACATTACTTGAGTAGCCAGAATCTTATTTTATGATATTACATTCAAGAGGCTAGATTTAATACAGGACTAAACATATGCATATGCTGCTCTTTCCATGAGTGTTTGCACTGCTTCAGAGATTAAGGTAATACACAAGAAAAAAAAATATCAACTCAAACTGCCACATGCAAATCTAGAGCAAAAGTCTACCTGCAAGCTATCCTCTGTATTATCAAATCATAGAATGAGTTAGGCTGGGAGGTGAATTTCAAGGCCATCCAATCCAAGAAGTGAATAGGAACATTTTCAGCTAGGTCAGGTTATTCAGAGACCTGCTCTGTTTATTGAGATCAATTCAAATTTCCCAGACTGCTTCCAGTTTTTTGGATGATAAATGGAGGTTAAACTTTCTTGGTACCGTGATCGTGATGCTAACTCAGGAAGTGTCCCATTTCTTAGTGCCCAGTTGTGCTTCAAAGAGGCCAGCTGTACCTTTCAAGGATGCTTGAGTCCCCAAGCTCACAGCTCCCTGTCTGGCAGCAGTATTCTTCTGCTTATCCTTTTTACCTTTTGAAAAGGTACCTTAATGGCTGCTCACTATCAGCTCCTCAGCCACCAGTCACCTCACAAGCACCCGCACAATTGCTTACAATCCATGTTGCATGAATATGCTTGAAAACAACATTGAAAAGAAAATTGAATATGATTTCAAAAACATCAAAGAATTAAGTTGGTACCATGCATTCAGTATTTTCGAGTACCAATAAAATCTTACTGCTGAATAGACATGAATAAGATGCTATTTTCATTATTTTTTCTTTTCATTTTTTCTACTTCTAAAATTAGAACAAATTGTTAACCAGTAAAACCAAATGTGCACTGCTGCATTCATGACTTTCTGATTTCATAGGGCTCTTGGGTGTGATTTTTCCTCCTAAATATTTCTGAGCAAAGGTATAATTTTTGATTCCTTTCTCCATTGTCATTTATATTTAAGATGACAACATGCAAAGTTGAAGGCAGTGGCTTCAAAACACTCTAGCTCTCTAAATCAATTCTCTCATGACAAAATGGTCATTAAGGACATTTGTCTTATAATTTTTATACCTACTGGGTGCTGGTCACACCTGATTTCATGGGAAAGATATTAAAGACAAATTATATTTCCATTCACGTGTGAGACAAAGAAAGAATTTGACCAACTTATAGTTACAGGGCTGTACACCACAAAGGAGATTCAACACAGGACCAGCTACCACACAGATGGAATGACATGCACTGCTAAATTGTAGTCAGTCTGCCCCATTCTCCCTCTCAGGCCACAGGTAGATGTCTCTAGGTGATTCCCAGTGTGATTTACACACAGATTATGCCTTCCTGCGCCAGCTAGAGGGGAACAGCAGTGGAGACACCATAAATCATAGTAACACACAAGTACCCTGCATACTTTCAAATCCTCCATCTCAAAACAAGTATCAGCTCAAGATGTGTTGTTCCTCTAGCTCAGGAATTTGCTGAACAAACATTCAGCTCACAGGAAGGAGTGAGTGGAACAAAACCAACCAGTTATTAGAATCCAGTATTATAATTTAAATTTGGTAATATTTTGTAATGCTTTGCATTAACAAAAATGTAAGCTGTGAAGATTCATAGGTGAATAAAATGACATACTTTAGGTTTGAAATTGTTTCAGAGGAAATGAAATTATAGAAATGGAAGTCTTAATAGCAGAAAAATTTTAAAGAAGTGTCTTCACATGAAATAATTTGTGTGAAATCAACAAATTATTTTTAAAAACATGACTAAAATTAATCTTCCTGGTGCTCTAGTTTTCCTGAGGATAGGAAATATTTCATTACTTCCAAAAAATTTGAGGGATGAGAATAGTTTCATTTTTACTCAGAGTTCAACCCTACAAAATTCAGTATCAAAAGTTGTATCATTACCTGCTTGGTCTTCACTCACATATTCATGTCTTCTACTATATGCAGAATTATGGACCAAACCCAGGAAGATACTGAAACATTTTTAGTATGCCACTCTTGTCACTCCTGAAGTTATTACTCTGTGGACACATGGGGATTGTTGTCACTGGGTCATGTTAGAGAAACACTGTCGGCTGGAAAGAGGAGGGAAAAAATACCCAGACCCCTGGCCTAACCCACACTTACTGACTGCATGTCAGGAAAAGACTAGACTAACATACTAACATACAACATCAACCTCCTCCCTGTCTCTCTTCTTCCTTATGCCTACAGTTTTTCACATGGCAAAGTAGTTGCATGAACTGGAAACATTCTGGAAAATATGATCTAATGACAGTAAAATTGTCAGGGAGTAGAGGGCTGTTGAGCCAATGGGATCTGCAGCCCAAAATGTGGACCTATTATAAATATAGTTACAATTTCCTAAGACAAGCCAACAGTTTCTACTAAAAATATGTTTATCTAGCAAATATCTAGGCCATGGAATGGATAAACAGTAATATCCTAGTTAAGAGACTAGCAGAAGTAATGGCGTATCTTTGGGTCAGGAGTGGAACTGACTCTGCAGGAAGACAGCGACACTCAACATGCAAGGGAGTGGTTTTCCTTAGATGAGATTTGGAGCTGCTTACTTAGAGACAGGTAATTTATCTGAAAAAGCTAAAGAACTAAAAAAAGGAGGTTTATGAGGGATACAAAGATAACTTGAAGACTATATGGTAGGACAAGAGGAGTCAGAAAAAAACTCTTCCCTCCAAGGTGTTCTGAGAGCTTAAAACTGGACCTCAGTCCAAATATTACTGCATATGAAATAATACTGTGTGAAATAATACTGTCTATCACATAACACTGAGCTTTATCTTCTGGGAAAAGGTTGGCTTGTGAATTGTAGTGGTTACATCTCTCTTCCAGGAATTGAACTTTGCAGTGCTTTTGCACAGCTGCAGGTAGAACAATGCTGAAACTATGTCCAAACAGCTGTGGCAGATACAGCCACCTCTGGAATTACTATTTTATTTACTAGCTAAGGTTTGAAAAGCTACTGAGAGATTTAAATGCTTATTCCTTATCTTGCTTCCTATAAATGTTATGGGATATAAAAGTTAGTCCATACTAACAGCTCTGTCTGTTTCATTCATATTCTGAACCCCAATACAAAAAAGAAAAAAAATTAGCCAGATTTCAAAGCATATGGTTAGAAAAGACACTGAAAGGGCAGCATGCACTCCATTTTATCTCAAGAGTTAACTTGACCTGAATAAGTCTTTTTCTTAGACTCCAACTACTGAAAATCTCTCACCTGTTCTGGAACTTAACTACCATTTGCAATTAAAATATTTCTCCTCATGTCTAATGTGATTTGTCATGAAATGCCTTAAAAATCTGGAAAATATGCAGCTACTGCAAAAAGATTTATCTTTCACCTGTCCTTTTGGAAATTGTTTATCAATTGTGAAAAGTTCTTATTTTTCTCTTCCATTACCAAAGAGAACATCAGCCCAATTTAGATCTTTCCATCATTAATGCATGGAATTTTCTGCCAGGAATATATGATATATGTAGGACTGAAACAAATCAAGAGCAATAGAGTTCAGCACTGACCTTTAGCTCCACAACTGTGAGAGTCTAGGGCACAGAAAAAGACCCCTTTTATTTGATTTGTACAAACTTGGAAGTCTTTCTACGTGATTTCTTTGGTCTCTCTGTGAGTGAACAGGCTGTCAAATACAGGAGGTGTGGGTGCTGAAACCCAGAGCCCCAAGTACACTGTTCTCACCACTTTCTAAAGCTACTTTGATATAGATCTGCCCAAAAATGTGCCCTGGCTTTTCTTTCACCTCAAATCTGCTGATTTCATTTTGCGCTAAATTGGGCTCTTTTTGCTTGTTTGTTTTTGTTGGTCTACGTGTCTTTGTAATCAGTTCATTCATCCTGAGCTTGATAGTGAAGACTAGTCCCCAGAAAATTTGTGGGGGAGCCTTTTGACACATATGAAAGGAGGACATTCTCTCTGTCTCTCAAGTAACTCATTTAAGTGCAAGATATGCCATGCAGTGTTAGAATTACACAGACTGCTTTCAGGCAACTCAGACATGCTGACTCTAGATAATCTCTTTTCTTTCTGAGGAGTAATGAACAAAGAATCACAATCTGCCACATGGGCAAGCATGCCAATTTCAATATGTGGCAAGGAATGAAAGCTATGGGAGAGTATGCAGGGTGTCTCAGTCCATGACACAGGAGCAGGGTGTGGTTGGGTGTGTGTGTGTGTGGGGGGGTCTGTGTGGAGCGACTGTAGGTATTTTCTTGTCTCTACATGCTGCTGCACAGCTCTGCTGACCCTGTCAATGTGTTAGCAGAAGACAGCTGATTAATAATGGAAAGAACAAGGCAAAGTCTGGCAGCCACAGTCCTAAATTACATTGTTCAATTGTGTTTGAGCCAAACAGGACCACAGTTCAGGAGAGAGGTGGCAGAGAGAAAGAAAGGAGGACAATTAAATTTCAGGTGGGGGACACATGAGATGCAAAGCTAGGGCCTCATCTCTCCGGGAAAAGATGCTCCAAAACCATCTCCTTGGGGGCTGTCAGAGTTTTCCAAGCAGTTTTCCAGCAGTGATTATTTGTAAACTTCACTCATGTCCTTTGAATCCTTTACCTCATCCAAGTTTCCACTTTCCCATAAATTCCCTGTGGCTACACATGTCTTGCTACTCTGTGCTAGCTCAGGCTTTCAATTCTGTCAAAATCACAGCAATTCTTCTTGCATGACCTGTCTTGTTTCAGGTCTTCCAGTATGTTCTTCAGTCATATCCCCCTGTTTCTCTCAGGGGGCTCTCACAACAAACACAGAGGCCTGCAGGTTTTCTCTTGCACCACTAACACAAATCAGATGCCAATGCAGATTTCAAAGGGCTCATCTGATCTTCATCAGCCTCCCATAAGCATCTTCTTCTGGTGACACTGGGTGAATCTAGCAGTCTTTCCTTCTCCCCCATGGCAATATTGCTGCCTGAGAACCACACCCCTGGTTTCTGTTCCAATTAGCTGTGGAACTGCAGAACAATCCTATGGGAATACCCAGTGTCCCAAGCATCCAAGAGTAATGCTACCCTAAACAATAGATATGAAATTTTCTTTTCTGCTGCTCCGTAAGAGATGGAGTGCAAGATAAAGTACTGCTCTCTGGAGGAAATCAAATCTGTACTCAACAAGCCTTGTTTGTTTGCTTTGATTGAAAACAACATCATATCTGTCCACTGTTGATGTTTAAGTGAAAACCAGAACTGCATCAGGTTCCTGATTGCAGAAGCCGCCTCTGAATCTTTTGCAAACTCAGATCAAGGGGAATTGTTTCATTGGTTTCCACGGAGACCAGCCCAGACAAACGTAGTTGAAAGAAAGGGATCATAGGATTATAGAATGACTTGGGCTGGAAGGGAACTTACAAATATCTCCAAATCATCCCAAACCCCCGACAGGCAGGGACACTTCCACTAGACTAGTTTGCCCAGAGTCCCATCCAGCCATGGGAGAGAGGAGAGGTGCACCAGCCCTCTAATCATCTTTGTGACCCTCCTCTGTCCTTGCTCCAACAGGTCCATGTCATTCTTATCTTGAGGATCCCTGACCTGGACACAGAGCTCCAGAGAGGTTTCATGAAAGCACAACAGAAGGATAGAATCACTTCACTAGATCTGCTGGCCAAGCTGCTTTTAATGCAGCTCAGGATAGGATGATTTTCTGGACAGCAATGTGCACATTGCCAAGCCATGTCAAAGTTCTTATCCTCTCTCAAGTCCTTCTCCTCAGGGCTGCACTCAATCCATCTGCTGCCCAGTCTGTATCTGTGCTTGGGATTGCCCTGGCTCAGGTACAGGACCTAGCACTTGGCCTTGTTGAACTTCATGGGGTTTGCACATCCCCACCTCTCCTGGCTGTCCAGGCCCCTCTGGATGGCATCCCTTCTCTGCAGCACATCGGCTGCCCCACACAGCGTGGTGTCTGTGGCAAACTTGCTGAGAGTGCCCTCGATCCTGCTGTCCATGTCACTGACAGAGATGTTAAACAGTGCCAGTTCAACACTGAACCCTGAGGACACCACTCATCTCTGGTGTCCACTTGGACACTGAGCCTTTAACCACAGGTAGAATCCTAGAAGACAAGGAGGCTAGATGTATATGTCTCAAACACTGATAGCCCAAAAGCTGTGGAGCCAACAATGCTGGTAATAACAGCTAAGAATTGTTGGTAGTAACATGCCATGGGAAAGAACAAGACATGGCTGGAGATGGGGGCCATATAGAGGTAAGTGCAGAACTTTTCCAGAACAAAAATCCTTGTTCTGGCTCCTGTAGGTAAGCCCAACACAACCACACGAATGAGGTCAAGAAGTGGGCATGGACTGTAAGGGGGAAACAAGAACACTCATGACCCCTGACAACAGAACCCATCCCTGGTTACCTTTTCCCTTTCCCTCCCCTTCTTTCCCTTCCCTTTCCCTTTCCCTTTCCCTTTCCCTTTCCCTTTCCCTTTCCCTCCCCTCTCCCTTTCCTTTCCCTTCTTCCCTTTCCCTTCTTCCCTTTCCCTTTCCTTCCCTTTCCCTTTCCTTCCCTTTCCCCTTCCCTTCCCTTCCCTTCCCTTCCCTTCCCTTCCCTTCCCTTCCCTTCCCTTCCCTTCCCTTCCCTTCCCTTCCCTTCCCTTCCCTTCCCTTCCCTTCCCTTCCCTTCCCTTCCCTTCCCTTCCCTTCCCTTCCCTTCCCTTCCCTTCCCTTCCCTTCCCTTCCCTTCCCTTCCCTTCCCTTCCCTTCCCTTCTCTTCCCTTCCCTTCCCTGAAATTTCCTTTCCTGAAATTTCCTTTCCTTTCCTGAAATTTCCTGAAATTTCCTTTCCTCCCTCCCTTCCCTTCCTTCCCTTTCTCCCTTCCTTTCCTTACTTCCCTCCTTACTTCCCTCCTTCCTTCCCTCCCTTACTTCCTTCCCTTACTTCCTCTCTAATTCATCTCTTCCCTTCTCTCTTCCTTTTCATCCTAATCCCTTTACCCATAATCCATTGCCATGTGCTTATATGGTAGGTCAGGGACTAGCTAGTACCAATTTCCATGCCAACTGTGTAATTTACTAATAAAATATTCTGAGTTTTTGTGGAGCTTCTGACTTTTGTTGTTACTTTTGGCCACAAAGATTTTTGAATTTTGCATTCTCCCTTCCCTGTAAGGATGGAATGTTACACCACAGCTCTTCATGTCCATCCAACCAATTCCTTAACCACCAAGTGATCCAGCCATCAAATCTGTGTCTCTCCAGCTTAGAGGATCTGCTCCATGATCTTGCTGGACATCTTTATTGGGATTCATTGCTCCTGAGTTTGGAGATGGAGATCCATGTATATTAAACAGCTTTTTTGGACTCCTATTCACTTCAAATTTTATCCTATGGTATTCTGCCAAGCAGGTCTCTGAAGAGCCTAAGGTCTGCTCTCCTGATACCCAGTTACAGGAGCCATCCACCATACCCCTGTGGTGCCAATAAGATCCTAGACCTGCAGGCAGATGTGCATCTCTAACTCCTCTTGTTTTGACCCTATGCTGGGTGTGCTTGCATAGAGGCAGATGGGAAACACATTTTGGCTTAATCTACTATTTGTACTGACTCTGCCAAAGCAAACTGGCCACTCTGCTCACTGCTCAAGTCACAGGACTGTGCTAAGTTTTCCTAGCCTTTTTTTCCCATTACTACACACAGGTAGTGTGAACTACAATTTGTGAACAAATTTACTACTCTTTGGAAACCAGGACCCTGAGAAACAACAGACGTACATATCATATACCATGAATTTTTTTGAATACTCAGCAGAAAGCATGTTTTCATTTTCTCTGTGTTTGCAAATATATTTATTTTATTCCTTTTGTGTGTGCAGCATCCATATTAAAACAAAGCCTTTCTGCAGTATGGTCAGCCTCAGTGAGAGGGAATGAGGTCTTGAAAGCTTCAGGAATAGAGATAATTAAAATACTAGCAAAGTTCTTCCATTTTATAATCAGAGAAGAAATCTCCAGAGTAAGCAGAGAATATCTGACTCATGAAGAAGAGCATAGGATCAGAGGCTCCAAAATACTGATTTTACCTGGAGGGTGGACTGAAATCAGTGCACTGACTCACGACCACAGTACCCAAGATATAGTACATACTGAAATCCTAAACCTGTTGGGTCCCGTGGAAAAAAGTCTACCCCAGAATCCGACTTGCAGCTTCAGTTAAGAAAATCTGGGTCAATTTTATTCTTCAAAGCAGTTAAGCAGGATAAGAAGAAAGAAAATTTACATATTCCACAGTAACAACTGCAGTTTAATTGCTCATAGGTTACATTGAAAGTTTAGATTTGCTCCATGATCACCAAAATGGGGTAAAGCTACAGAAGGTTCCCATGAGAACAGAGGTATTTTCCAGCAATGCAAAGCAGGTGTGCTCCTAGCCAAAGCAGGTTATGATTTCTTGTGTTTTCAAAGTCTAAATTTAGTTTTCCACAAGAAAATCTTTCCAGAAGCCAATGGCAGGATCCTGGAAATTGGTAAATGCAGTTGCTTGTATGAGTTTAGAAGAATTTATGTTATAGCTACATATCTGATAGCATAAATAAATAGATAGGATATACCTTTCTTTATGTGAGTGCTGTGTAAGATCAGAGCGTGGAGTATAAGCTGTTCATCCTTCTTCCTGCCTCCTGCATTTATTTCCTTTGCTAAATGAAAGCCTTTCTTTTAGTACAAGGCTGGTATAATTATTTCCCCAGGAGACCGAAGCAATTTAGATTAGACACAACTATTTCTTATCTATAGCCTGTGTTTACCACGTGTGACAGCTCTTTTTTGTTTTGGTTCTTGTTTGGTTTAGGTTTTCTGGGTTTGTTTTTATTTTTTACGTTACTAAATCTTATTTTGAAAGCTCTAGTCCAGTCAGTATGTTTTTAAAAGAACCTAATACAAGTGCTCCAGAGGATAAGGACTGGTTCACCACAGTATGAGGAGTAATATTTTTTCTTCAAGTGCAAAGCATGATGAAGACCAGATAACTTCCAAAAGAAATATAGTTTGTACTCTCCCGGGCAACAGGGAATTCACTGTTAGCTCATGAGGCTTAAAAATTAATTATTATCCTGCCTTGCTAGCTAGGTTTGTTCTTGGTGGGGTTCAGCATTTCATTGCCTTATTGATCACAAGCGCTTTCGCAGACTGGAGCTTGAAGCCAGCTGAAAATTCAGAGGTTGAGCCCTAAGCGGCTGATTCATTTTAAGTTCAGCTTTCAGTAGGTAAACTGTGTGAGCTCTGTGTCTCATCTTTGCAAATCCTTGAGAAGCCATGAAAGGAAAATTTTTTTAAAAAACAGTTTCTTAATATCAATTTTGTTTCTACTATATTTCTAGAACATTTCTCTATTAGCTATAGAGAATAAGAAACTTTAGGTACTCCTTGGTGTTTTGTAGTACACTAAAAAGGGCCCATGAACATGTAGGATG
Organism: Anomalospiza imberbis; assembly: GCF_031753505.1. NCBI lineage: Eukaryota > Metazoa > Chordata > Aves > Passeriformes > Viduidae > Anomalospiza > Anomalospiza imberbis. The sequence continues at coordinate 59,990,901 of NC_089721.1, read as the reverse complement.
GTGTTATTAGCAAAGTAATAGGTTAACAGAGCTCATCACAGCAGAGCAAGAAGGAACTTAGAAAGGATTCTGGAAGTGGTACCCTTGTACATGACTGAAAGTATGCTCCAGGTAAATTTGTGTTCCCTAGTGTAGTTCAGCACTGTGAGAGACAGTTGCATTTAATTGTGGTCTTCTACTTCTATTAGACAGTAGTTTTGAGGGAAATTAAAAGGATAATTTTCTATCTAAAAATATTCAACAGATAATAAATATAGATTATTTGACCAAAAAAAAAAAGAATAGAGCCAACTAACAGGCCCAGGTATAAAAGCAGCACTCATATCATTATATCACTATTGCTAAGAATTCTGAGAACTAACCTGGGAAGTAAAGAGGCTCTCAGACCAACATTTAGGTATGCATCCGCAATTTTTCTCTGCTTTCTGTGTGACCATATGGGAGATGATTAATTTCTTATTGGTGAACAGAGAATTTAAGTAAGATTTACCCTTCTAAAGGGGCTACACAGAGTCTGCTCTGAAACACAGTCATTGCTTACAATGATGCCACACTGCAATATAAGAAGCTGCTTCTGTGCCATTTTCATATGTTATACTGTCCTCAGTATCTTCCCTGGGTTGATAGGATAAATTTGACAGGACAATAAACTGCCTCAAACTTTTCAGGAAGAATTTTTTTAAAGTAACCTACACCAAAGTTGTAAATGCTGACTTTGTGGACAGCACAAGGTAATGCAATTCAGCAATCGTAAGAGATCAGGAAATATTAGTTAGGTGATTTTCTTTAGTCCTTGCTTTGAGACTATTTAATTGTTGTCATCAATTCCTTGGGGATTCTTCTGTGTGGAATTAAATCCTGCCATGGCAGCTAGGATCTAATTAGCACAGCCACCCTGCCAGTACATTTGTGGAGACCAAAGCATTGTCACAAACTCTGAGCCAAGACTCAGTAAAATCAAAGGTAGTTAATCAATTAGTTTCAAACCTTTGACACACTCTTGCCTCTGAAGTACAAAGAGTATTTCTCAATCCCATTAACTGGCAACAGAAGTGAGAACTCTGACATCAAAATGCTTTTAAAATAGGAAGAAAACTTTTGACATCCAAAAGAGCAAGTAGGAGATTATGAGTGTTAATTCATATGCTGCAGCTTTTCAGAAGGACATAAAAAAAAAGAAGGGCAAGTCACTTCTTTTTCTCTAGCTCTTTTTGAACTTGCACACCAGCCTCTTCCTTACAAAATTCGAGGTCGTTTTCTTGCTTCCCAAGAGACTAGAGAAGACATGTTCGTAGTTGGTAAGGGAAAATGTCTGGTTCATCTTAACAATCCAACCAAACAGCAATAATGGTGTTGAAGTGGGAGACCCACTCAGTCTGTATAGTGTTGCTATAGCTGGGTTGCTATGACAAACCTGAAGAACTATTTTCAACTGTAAACAGCCATGGCATTAAAAAAAAATCTCAGACCATTGCAACAGCAAGCAACTAGCTTGGGCTGCTAACTCAAAATTCATTCTAGAATTGAGCTGCATGTTTCTTATTTCCTCTATGTGGAATCAGCTGTTGAGCTTTGCTCATCCTTTCTCTTGGGTGGCCATGGTCAGAGAACAAATGTTTTGTACTATCAGGGATTTGTGAGCAGGGGCAGAGCCCATGGAGCTCACAGCCCACATCAAGCTAAGAGCTGTAAAGCAGAAGGGGGAGATGAACCTTACACAGAGGAGCTTGCTGTCTCTACTGCACATTTCTCCCAGGCATACCTTTGTCCTATGGCAACAAGACAAAGGCATTTCATCTCCTACCAGCATCCATTCACTAAAGTACCTAAAGGAGCCTTTTCAAAGGCTCTTTAATAATTTCAATAAATTTCAAAATTTCTCGAGGTCTTGGTTCAGGTCTCCAGTTTTTCTTGCCCTCTCCATATATGCAGGACTTCATAGCAATTCAGACAGAAGGGTATGGAACAGCTGAAGTGTTAACCTCTGAATGCATGGAAGCATTCATCTTCCAGATAATGAGTCAAGAAAGAGTAACAAGCCTATTTTCTTTCTCTTTCTTGATCTAATTGGGTGGGAATTTTATGTCACAGCAGTGTATGGAGTGCATGCATCATGTTGGATTTTTGTTGTGCCCATGTCAAAAAGCTGCACTTCAAAGAACTTACTTAAGCCCTAACTGATACCCAGCCATGCTCATCTTATTCTCCGCAAGCTAAGCAAGGGAAGCTGGCTTTCTATTTTATTTTCATATTGTCTGAGCACTTTGATGTCATTAATGAGACTTCCAATAGTTGTGTGTGGGGTGTGGGAAGCAGAGCAAGAGGGCAGAAAGACTTTAAACTACACACCTTGGATGACCTCAAGGGTCAAGGAGTATTGGAAGGGAACACCACATCAATAACTGAGCCTGCACATAAATGTGACCATGCACATCACCAACATGCTCAGCTGATTATGCTATTCTGTATCCCAACCACTATTTATCACCTTCCCATCATAAAATACCTGTACATGCCTAGCAATGCCATGAGCCACTAGGAATCCTATTACTTAAGAAAATTATATTGCTTCAGGCCATTAATGAACAATTATTCTTCACATACAAAAAATGAGTAATTTAAAAGGTGAAGTAAGAATACACTTGACTAGCTTTTTTGGGATCACATGAGCTTTATTGCATCAGCTGATTGGGGGTTTTGGCCAAAACCTCAGCCTTTTTGATAATGGCCCTAGTTAATCCAAATTGCTGCTAAAACCTGGAATCTTTTCACGTAACAGTTTTTGTTGAGAAACTGGAGAAAAGGCCTTTCAAATCTCAGTCATTGTTGCCACAAGAAAAGTCCTGTGTTAGTGGAAGCATGCCACTTACTAACAGTAGAGTTCTTTAAAAATTACTACCATGCAATTACATGCAGAAGTTAGTATAAACTCAGTGACAAACCAAGGAACTCTGATACTGAGAGAAGGAACACTGTGGCCTTTGAGATGCACCTGAAAGAAAGGGCTCAATGTGTGCAGAACAGAGAAGCCACCAATAAGTTCAGTCCACACTAGAGCCTGGGCAGAACAAATAGAAAAAGTAGAAACACTTCTCTGTGTCTGAGCTGTCTGGGCTGCAGGAGTGAAAACAGGTGTTGTTTCATGCCCACTGATGGACAGGTCCCGGCACCATGACAACAGGTCAAGCAAGTATATACCTTTGCGATTACCTTTCAGATCGTGCTTAGCAGATGCTGATGTTCCGGTACTTATTGGTACCTGAGTTCAAGTATTTATTGTTCTTGACCTTATGTACTTCAAGGATGGAAATGTGCAAGATTTTTGTCAGAGAGATTTGTAGAGAGTGGGAGGGTAGGAAGTTTGCACATTGGCAAAAAACTATTGTGCATATTTTTAAGTTGGGCACAAGCTTCTAATTCTGGAGTACTTTCAAGAAGAGTGGGAAACATGGTGTTCATCTCTCTGCTGATAGAAAATCTCCCTTTTATTTATATATTCATGCATTCTCAGCATCCTTACTGGTAACAGCTTGCTTGTCACTTTCTCAGTGTGGCAGGTTCCTCAGCCCCAGTTCCTGCTCTTGTTTGACTTCCTTCTCACCATAGAAAGAAACTAGTCCCTCCCACTTATGTCAGGAGGAAAAAAGTGTCAGTCTTAGAGAGACACAGCCTCCGATTGTCTGAAAACAAGCAAAATTCAATGATACAGCATGATCATAGCTGGCTCTAAAAGCACCTGCTTGCTCTCTAGACTATCAATATTCCATCTCTCACCTGCTTCCCAGTGGAGCCCCTGCAAGCCTGAGGACTCTGTGTTATTATTCAGTAATGCTGTGTGAAAATATTATTTGTTTGGTTACTCAGCCTTGTGTTTGGAAAATAACTTTTCTGGGGCACTAATTTCATCAGCATTTATCACAGCAAGTATGTGGCTCCAAGGAGAAGAAGGTTCCAGCTCATGCTGGATGAGAGACAGAAACACTGCCAACAATGGAGAACACAGGAAGCAGAAAGATGATTTGCTTCAATGAATTTAATTAGGAGACATTAACAATATTTTTCCACTTTGCCCTGTGGCTCTTCCAGCTTTGATATAATCTGAAAAGTATATTTAAAACAAAAAGCAAAACTCCAGACACTAGGAACAATTACCCTCTGAACCTTACCTTAGAAATGCAGACCATTTCTACAGCAGAAGAGACAAAGTCTGAGAAGCTACACAACACTGGGTTCATATGTCCAGGTGCTGACAGCAGGGGTCTTACAGGGATGGCCTCTGTGACAAGAATTCAGGGGCTGCCCTTTGCCAGACAGCCATCTCCAGCTCCAGAGAGAGAAACAGACTGCAAACTGGTTTAAGGTCATGACTAAGATTAACTAAGCTGCCTATTTAGCATGGTGTTCTCCCATTTTGGGCATTCCTCTACACAAGGGCTTTCCAATGAACGTAGCAATAGAAGATGAGGAGTGAGCATTTGCTCAATAGTTTGGCAGCTACAAGTTAAGCATCTGTTCAAAGCCCTTCTAGTCAGTGGGGAGAGGCATACACTGTGGGCAGAAGTATATTCCATTCCAAGGTGAGTATCTGGGACATCATGCTCTCAGGTATGCATTTCTCCCTACTGAGTACAAAGGAAGAAATGACTGCCAGCTATGGTAGAGACAATGAATAGTTTGATTGCTAAAGCTTGGTAAGGCAAACTCATTGGTGAACCTGGTTATCCCTATAATGATCCCAAATATTCCCAAACCTTTCTCCTCACCTGAATTCATCTCTCTCTCTGATCTCTGCAGGTGCCCATTGTGAAGTTCTTTAATTTTTTTAAAAACAGATACTTAATTACCCGTTCTCATTCTGACTGATTCACTAAAACTAGAAAGAATTGAGATTCTTCTTCCATTTTCTCCCTCCCTCTTTCTCTCTCTCTCTCCTCACCACCCCACCTCCTCTTAGGCATAATCCATTCCTTCGACAGAAATGGAAACAACTATATATTTGGGTTCAGCTAATGTCCTGGTTCAGGGCAAATTTGGGAGAGAACCCCCAAAGGGGTTCCTCTAGAAGGCAGATTCAATTGGCCCCTCCCGCCAACCACTTCGGGAAAAAAATACTTCTTTGGAGAAAAGTGGAAAAAACTGTTTATTAAACAAGAAAACCTAAACAATATTAAACAATGAAACTTCTTGCCGCTCCAAAAGAGGGACAAACTCAGAAAAAGTCCCCCCGCCCTGGGCTGCAGCTCAGCTCACTCAGTCTCTTTCAGTCCCTCCAGCAGTGGAAATGCCGCGGCCCAGGCCTGGCCGCTGGGCCACAGGTGCGAGCTGCCGGTGCTCTTCTTGGTGTTCAGTCCAGAGCAGGTTTGAGCAGGTCCAAAGAAAAGGAAAAGCCACAGTCCAGGGAGCTTCTTTACCTCAGCCAGCTAAAACTAGCTAGAAAGCAAAGGAGAGCTCTGTCTCGCTGTCTGTCCATCCACAGACAACACAGTGCAGGAGAGGAATGTGTAGGGGTGAGTGCAGTTTCTGGAAATAAACTCCGTGCTCCTTCTCCCCTTCTCTCCTGGAACAAGTCTTAAAGGTGCAAAACTTATTATTCAGCACAAACAGAACAGATGACTGGGGATAAAAGCATCATACAGTCAACTTAGGACAGCTAATGAAAGCTATTAATAGATAGACTTCCTGCAATTCTCATTTCCTTACAAGACCTTTTTATTGCATACCAGACACTTAGCTGTTTTTAAATGTGGTGCCTATCATTTTGAGCAGACCAAAGATAAGTGTCACTATCTCTGATGACTAATATGAAAGACCTTCCACAGAGTTAATGGGTTTCCAGTCAGGATGCTGATATTCACTACCTGCCCAAAATTATAATTTCAGCAGGGGAATGTACAGTAGGAATAGATGAACTCTAGCAATGTCAAAGCTTGATGCCCTACCTCACTAACCCCCTGTTTCCCCATGTAATCCCCTGTTTTCCCCTGGACTTTTTTCAGTGATGCTGGATAATTCCTTCCAGGAAAAGGTCAAGGAATAAGCCTGGAATGTTTTTCTCGGCACATCCTGAGCCACAGTAAGAGCCACCTTCCCACAGCTCTTCTCTTTGGGTTCTCACCTGCTACCATTGCTCTCCAACAATCTGAGCCCTCACAGACTGCCTCCTTCAAAGGAGCTAGTGGACCTTAAGCTTTGCATGGCTGCAGGGTATTTAAATCTCATTGGATAGTCAGACTTTTGGAGAAAATTTTCTTTTTCTGGTGAGAATTAAGATACTGCTCCAAGAATGAGGTTTCATCAGATGCCCCTTTATGACAATGGAAGAAATTATGCCAGTAGCTGTGTGTTGGGACAATCTGTGAAATTGAACACCATGTATGTTCATTGCAGCAGAGGGGGAATAGACTGAAAGAGAAAGGAATCTTGGGCAGAGTGTGTGAAGGTCCACAGTTGTCAGAGTCAAGTGCAGAAAGATACAGCATAATGCTGTGTAAAAATATTATCCCCTTAGTATTTTTTCTGGTGTGTACTATCTAGAAGACTACAGTGACTTTGTTTTCCAGCCATTATATTAAAATTTTATAGCCCTGTCTCAGCATTCTAAGTTCTTTCCAGTCCTGGCACTCCCCCAGCAATTCTTTCCTTCACTGCAGAAAATTAAAACGATAGCATGGTCTTCTGCTGGGCTTCGAGCAGAGCAATTGTGCTGTGATTTGAACAATGGATCCCATTCAGGCTCCTTCCTTTCTGCCTTACAGTACTCACATACATTCCTTAGGTTGAGGAAGAATAAAGAGGAAATTTGTAGAAAATATGTATTTGTGGTAGAGTGATTTCTGTGCCCACCAAAAGTGGAGGGGAGGGGAGAGGAGGAGAGACACAGTCACCGGTGTTAACAGCCCAGACTTGCTTGCTTCTTTATATGCAGTAGAGATAAATCACTGCCTAGACTTAGAAGGAAAAGAAAGGAGAAAAAAAAAACCCACCACAGCTGAAAATGTGTAGCAGGAATACAGCGGCACAGGAAAACTGTAAATACTGTTACAAAAAGGGTCCAGTTAGATAGCCAGAAGTTGCTGCTCTGAGAAGGATTGTAAGAATTAGGGTAATATTAAATAATTCTCCCTCTGGCAGCAACTACTTTCAACCATCAGCAGTTTAGGGTCATCATGAAACCAAGCTTGCATTTGCATTGTCATATTTATCTCTTCTCCATGAATGGATGTATTTTTAAAAATCTTGTTATATTTCTCATTTTCAATTCTATTTTAAGACTTCAGAAATGATGCTTGAAAACAGATGCAACCTGAACACAGTACTACTGCAACACACCTGAAACTGTGACAAGGATTTCATAAGATCTGCAAAGCCTTATATGCCTCCTCCTCTGATGAGCTGCTAGGGTGACTTGCCAAATCCCACTCTTACTGGGCATCTCTGAGAATTGGCTGAGATGGCTGCGATTGTCATACATTCTTCTGCGCTTTCATTTTGCAGCATCACCCCTCAGGTGCTCTTTCAACAACAGCTAGAGACTGAACTACTGCATTAAGATTAAATTTCAGAGAGCAGGGAAGAGAGTGAGTGTTGTAGGTGGATGTGAGCACTCTTTAATCTGAAGGAGTACTTGTTCACTAAAAAGGTTGTTATTCAACCAAATGTAGCACAGTTTGATAGCCTATTAATAGTTCATTATATTTATTCAAAGCATAGCCCTATGCATAGGGCTAACTCTACAGCCACATGGAAATCTGAGTTCTAGTAAAGACTGAGTCCTGGAGAACATGCCTTCTAACTAGTTTCTCTCACTTTTTAGTGCAGAGTTGGGACATATGCTTAAGAAACACTTTGGTGCACAATCTTGCCATTCTGTGTATTTTAATTTTTTAAATATTTAAAAAAAATCAAGTTAATCTTAAATATTTAGTAAAATCAGTTCTTTCCAATTCCTCATTTTCTCCTCTTTTTTCTAGGCAAAACTGAAATAGTTTTCCAGTATGTGCATGTCACAAATACTGGGAATTTACAATAGGAAGAAAAACGCTCAGAAACACATCAGCTCTTTGCTATGTTTTGGAAGTGTATCATTAGAAAGAAAAAAAGACCTTCTGACATTTCACTAATTGTATACCAAATAATCATAAAATCTATCCTATGCATTTACCACGCTGTTCTTTATAATTGAGTAAAATGCTGTCATGGTAAGACTTTACTGAACTCACTTAATACTGGTCTGAAGACACAGACACAGGTCAGAAATTACTTTCTAATTTTCCAGATGTACTAATTTCTATTTGCTATGCTTACTCTTTTCTGAGGTAACCCCATCCATATCCTTTACAAATTTACATGTTATAAATAGTAAAGACACTGGGGCCATATTTTATTTATTACTTTGTGTTCTCTGATCTTCATACAAACTTTCATTTCTTCATATATTTCTTAATATAAGATTGCATTTTCAAATGTGGTTTCCAGCTAACTTAACGTTAAAAAAAGATCAATTAATTCCAATTAACATTAATTAAAATCTCTCAGTGATTTCTCCAAGCAGGGATCAGTCTTGGGACTCTCCTATTTCTTCTTCTCATCTCTGCTCAGTTGAATAATTTTTACAACGATTACTCTGCTAATTTCTTCAGAGTACTTGCACAAGGCAGTCTGTTTTGCCTAGTCTGCCAAGATCTAATGTACATGAGTGCTCTGCCTTTCTCCACGCCACATGAACAGTGTCTCAGTCAGACTCCTCTTCTTACAGTATTGGAAATCACTGGGATTACTGACTCATGCCGTAAATCCATACAGTTAAGCAGGCATAGGTGTTCAAGGAACATGGAGATTTTCCAGCTTTGCCACTAAATTGCTGCATCATCCTGATGACATCACTTAACTGATTTTGTCTCCAAGTTTTTTGTCTTTTCTCAGCTATCCTGATATCCTTATGAGCAATTTTTTGACAATCCCTAACACCACAGAAGTCAATAGTACTTTTGCTTTACCTTTGGCTTTAAAAAAATCCTCAAACTTTTGCAGTTTTGACAAACAACTTTCCATGTTTGATTTTTTTTTCTTCCTCTGAGCCTGAATTGAGCTGTTTTAGTAAAATCAAGACATTCCATTTACACTGATCTTTTTACTTGCTGTCAACAAGTTCTTATTTGAAGAGCTACTTCAGTGTTACATAAAACAAGTGTTTCCTGAGACAGGGATGCATCATCAGGCCGCAAGCATTTTGGTTCGTCTCTTGCTAGATTAAATCTCCTTCAAACTGATGTATTTTCTTCAAGGGCCTTCAACATCAGTTGAAGACATTCAGCAACATTTTCTGCTCTGGCAAGGGGTTGATGGAACTTCAGAGCTACCCACTGCATACATTCTTTTTGCTGAACAGTGATTTTGCTTTAGGTGTCTAATGCTTCTTTGACCAGAGTGGAGATATGCTTTCAGCAGTCCGCTCATATTTGCCTAAAGTTCATCCTGCACTGTGGGATGTGCCCATGGGGAGGACAGTGTGGGAAGCCATGGGAAACTACAGTTGTTTAGCATAAGGCATTTCCCCAGAGTCCTCTGCCCTCCAATGTAAATGAGCACATGCTCATCACCTGTCAGTTTGTGGTTGTCATCTTCCCAAGTTCTGGAAAGTTCCCCGTTCTCGTTGTTTCTAATGGTTCCCTCTGTAAACCACTTCTTCCCTTTACCCTCATTGGCCCAGTTTCTGTTACCCCATTCCTGTTCCTCCCTTACACCCTCTTCCCATTGGGTCATTTGTACCCTGGTTACTCCTTCCCTCTCTGGCCCCTCCTTTCCTGGGGCACTTGGAGTCTGCCTCCCCTGAGTGTGGTTGTCTCCCTGCTCCTATTTCTGCCTCCCTACTCCTTTGATCAATCCTCAATAAACCCGCTCGGATTCCAGCAGCTCAAGAGTCCTTCCATCTTCCTGGTGGGGATTTTAATTACGCTATGCAGGCACCCATTGACCAGCCAACTGAGGGTCACCCCATGGGACTCGGTCCAGGGGTTAGCTTTTGCTGCACCTCCCTGTTCCTCTGGGACAGGCAAAGGATTTGAGCCAATGAAGCTGCAAGTACTCCTACCAGGAAAGGGAAAAAGCAACCTGAAACCCATTCATATTTCAGAAAGGTGATTCAATTCTGGCTGAAAGCATCAATGGCTTAGAGGTAGCTAAGTGAAGAGAAGTCATCAGTAAGCAGAGCTGGTCTCCTATCCTAACATCATTCAAAACATAATTAAGTGTTTCATTCTTTCCTTTATTTTTCTGAGAGAATGCAAAGCAATTTCCAGCTGTAGGAAACAGTTTTATCATTCAATGCCTTTTTCCCCTTTTTCTTCCTTTTAAAAATAATACATAATTTTAATGAGATTCAATAATGGTTCCCAGTAAAGCTGCAACTTTTGAAAGAATTGGATCTGTCTTTATTTCCACCACTGAACCACAGGCTTGATTGCTGAAATGAAACCTATAGCCATTGTTATGTCACATGATGATTCAGATGAATTTTTCATGGGACATAATAGCTCTTAATCTGTCCTGCACTTAATCTGTCCTGCAGAAGAGAAAAAAGATTTTCTCTTCTTCCTATACACCACTGTCTGTCTCCTTAATAAAAACATTCATTAGGTCTAGGGCCAAGGACTAATCATCAATAAGACCGAAAAGCTACCAACATGACAAGGATTCTGTTGGCAAAACCTTTATTCCTTTAGTAAGTATTTCAGGCTAACAATGTGGAAGAGATAATACACAAAGTCTAAGAATGTCCTATTATAGTGTGAACCAAACTTCTAACCTCACACAGGAATCAATTCTTCCAACCTCATATCATCAAAGGCAGGCTTACTGGCTCTATGTATATTTATTTCTGTTCTGTTCTGTTGTTCCTGATGTACCCCCCCCGCCAGCCTGATATCTAGTACCTACAGTCTTAGTCATCCAAGTTTCCTCTTTTCACTTCAGTGCTGTTAGCTTGCATCATCTTTGGCTGTGAATGACTTTTTAAAATTTTAATCTCACACACATTGTTTGTGTCTTCTTTACCTGGAAAATAACTTCCAGCATTATTAACAGTTGTGCAAAATATATTTCATAGTCAATTCATATTATTGGAACTATTCTTTTTTGGGGACTAGGTTTTTTATAAAATAAACATTGTACTGTCTTTAATTCTGCTAGTTCTAGAGTTCTGCTTCTGCTCTTATTCTTCCATTACTAATTCTGGTACATTTTAATAATAATCTTGATGTTACTATTCTTCCACATTTTCTTCACTCCAGTGTATTTTCTATTTTTAATACTGATTTTTTTTTTCCCTTCAAGACTACTGGGATTTTTGTGTAATGTGGGCATGCACATGAAAACATTTCTTCAATAGCTTCTAATTATTAATTATGTTCTCCTCGATAAATATGATGTTCTAGCTCATTTAGCCCATTATTGTTTTGAACTTTCTAAAGCCACCCACCAGAATATTTAAACTTAGCCTTGCAAATATATTCAGGCCATAATCAGTTGAATCTGAGACTAATCCACCCTCAAGTACTGAGATGGATTCCTACTTTCTGTCAAGATAAGGCCTTAAGATAGAATTTCCCTGGAACTGGCCAACTGGCTTCTGGAACAAGTGGCAGAGATCTACCACCCTTTGCACACACATTGAAGTTTCTTGCATGAGTTATTGACACAAGTAAAGCAAAATTCATCAGGACTTAAAGAGTTGAAGGACAGAGAAAATATTGGCAAGTCTTCTTATAATACATAGAGAACATCTCCAATCATGTAAGAAGATATTACATATAATACCAGGTTATGACATTTTATTACCAGTTGATATTTATTATTTCAAAAAAAGTGAAATCACCTACAGACTGTGTGCAAAACAATCATGGAGCAGAAAGACTGATACCTTGTGTAAGATAAACCATAAAAAGCCATCCCATGAACACATACACCAACAAAACACATTTAACTCTCCTCACAGAAAGCATTGCAAAGCTTCCTCCTTTGCAGAGCATGCAATGTACGTAGCAAAATAATCCTGCACTTTTTCCCAAAGAATACACTGGTTCAGAACAAAGAACACAGACAGTTCTTATTCAACAGACAGGAAAAAACAGCCTTCAAGTAGAAAAGACAAAAAATGGATTAGCATAAAAATATTCATGTATTGATCCATGAATTTGCCTTTAAACAAGTTAAATACTGTAGGTCATTTCTCTGTAGTTTTAAATAAAATTATAAATAAAATTGTCAGTTACCTTGAATTGTAGATAAAATTTTGGGCTTGTTTTTCTAAGTGGAAAAACATCCATGCCTTTATTATCCTGTTTAAGCTTATAATCAGCAACCTACTGTGACTCTGAATTAATTGGCATTCTTTATTTTTTTTTTCCTGCTCTGGGGGTGGTGTGGAATCCAAATGTGATAAGAGTCATAGACTCAAAAGAAGTTGGTACCTGTTCTTGCTATGCTCTGTGATGGTCTCCACAGTGGGATGTCTTCTTAAATGAAGGGTGTAGCACAAGGGATAGGAAGCATGACAGATTTAAGTTATGCTGTCATTATTAGGATAACACTGTATAGTAGAATGATTAAGAACACTTCTCTATCACAGTATTCCTCTCCTAGCTGTGGTATCGTCTTCCTAAAATGTTCTGCCTCCCAGCTCAAGGCAACCAGCTGAATAAAGGAGACAGAGAAGGACCTGCAGCACCATAAACCAGTGGTTCAAGTAGGATAGAAGAAATCACTGATCTCTATCAAAAGCCCCATCATGTAGCTAGACCACACCACACCCCATCTCTACATCTGCTTTTCCTGTCACTTTTGCCAGCTCTTTAGCATTGCCCACAAGACAGCAGGAACCTTGACACAAAGCATATGCTGCCCTTCCCCTGAAGGACTGGGGAGATCACATCAACCATAATTATAGCCTTATCTCGGACAAGAGATGGAAACAGAAGCTAGTCTGAGATCAGAGAATCATGGAGTCATTAAGAGAAAGACTTTCCAGATCAACAGTCCAACCATTTACCTAGCACCACTGTGTTCACCTCTAAACCACATCCCCAGCTGCCACATCCACACATTTGTTTAACACTTCCAGGGATCCTCTTCTCCAAGCTATGCTGGAGATGACATAAATGTTACTTCAACTTTCACCCTATCACAGTCACCATAACTTCTATTTTGGAAAGCCTGAGGCTGCTTACTGATTATAAAGCTGCAATTCCCAGATTATAAAGAGGCTGCAATTCCTGAATTTTCACAAGCATTACCCATAACTACAAATGAGGTTCTTTCCTTTAAATTTCTACTTTTGTAAACCAGAAACTATTAGAAGTTTTAGCCGCTGTGACTAGGATCATATTGCATGCAAGACTGGAGTTTTTTAAAGGAGCTGAGCTGCATTTAAATAGCATAATTGCTAGAAAGTGCATAGATTACTCTTTTAATTAGACTTGTGATAACAGTTTTGTGTTCTGTTATCAAAACCATGATAAGACAGTCCAACATAGCCTTTTGTTAGTTCTTCACCAACTTATAAATTAGTCTGTTCCAGGCATCGTGTTGTGCAGCTTCCAGTTTGATTTTTCATTCATATTGTGATGTAGTTCACTGTGTCCTTGAGAGCAGTAAAGCCAGGGAGACCTGGCATCTCCTAGTGAGACTCAGGTGCTTTAACAACTTTTATTCCACTTAGCCAACACTTCAGAGCTTTCAGGTTTGATTTTAATTAGAGGAGCCGTGACATTTTTAGTATCTTTTAAGCAACTTCCTTACTGCACAATCACGATGCTCTGATTACAGAAGACTCAGCAAACAGGCATTGTGCAATTCTGTTGAAGGATAACTGCACTAGAAAGAGCCATAGTTTTGTCCCATGGGGCTTTTACCAAACTCCTCCAAAGCTAGTTACTTAGAGTTAATCTTTGAACTTGTTCTTTTGTATTTATTTGTCAGAACTGTGTACTAAGTTATATGTGCACAGCAGTGCACAGTTTACCACATTGCTTCTGAGTCATCACTGAGCAAATGTCAAGAAATTCTCCTAAAAACAGCAGAGTTACATTTGTTGCTAAAACTTGCAGGGTGTACGGGTGAGGTAACAGAATTGATTTCCCATTATTTGGTGCTATCAGGACAGACAAAGCACCTGCAGTGGTTTCTCTGCATCTCAACTACCTCCATCCTCTGTAAATCAATAGCTGATTTCTCAGCTCCATATTACATCAGATTTGGATGGAATTGAAGAATTTTTACATTTAGATTTTGAACGAAATATTTAAATTTATTTCTGAACTACTTTCCACAACTAGAGGTAAACAGTCCATGTCAGCCAAATAAATAACTTCACTAAACTTGAGGTATACTTTTTTTCTTTTCTGGATGTCCTTACTAAAAGTAGATGACAAATCAAAGACAGTCTTTCATAGAGCTATTATGGTTATGCCAGTGCTCTTACTTACACCGCTCTGTAGTTAAGACACTTGCCAAGATAAATGTTGTAGATTTAGACAACGAGGAGCTTCACACTGTGAACTCCTACCAGGACTTCAACTATTGGTTTTGTCTGCCTCAATAATATAGAAAAAACACAAGGGGTGCTCAAAGCACCAGGACTGGAAAACAAATTGTTTCAAAACTGTCCAAGTGGTGAGATTTCTTAAAAAATGTAATGTCACTGAGCTTAAAATCTTTTACTGAAGAAGTTTTATCAAAGGTATGGTTTTGTAATTGTCTTAAGCAGATTTATTTTAGTGACTTCAAACTCTGTGTTACTGTCAGGTATTGCTCTTGTTACCTGTTATGTGGCACCTCTAACATACAGGCATTAATGCATGGATCATTAAACTGAACAAAAAAAAGAGTTTAGACAGGTCAGTTCCCAGTTACACAGTGTGGGAGTGCAGAATTGAAGGCCTGCCTTCTGTCCCCTTCCTCATGCCCCTGTAAGTGCCCTCAGTATTCAAAAGTCCCAGGTTTGCCCTTGAGAAATAGCTCTATTTTGCAGAGAGAAGCTGCCTGTTGTAAACCCAGAACCAGCCAGGAGAAAGAAAGAAGCACAATCTTGTTTGTTTTGAAGTCATGTTTTACTTTGAAGTCCGATTTTGGATTTTGCATTACTGAGCCAAGAAGAGCTCAGAAGCAGAGCTGGAAACATGAACTGACCGTTTTATTTGAACCACACAAGTGAACAGCCAGAAGGCAGAAGAGAAAAATCAACACAAATGTTGGTCTCTTGAGTTCTCTCATAATCTGTGATTTCTTTTGCCCTATCCCTGTGATGGCTTCTGCCAACCAAATTCACTCACAGATTCTTGTAAAAAATATTGCTGATCAGACCTGTGACTCCAGTTTCTGGAAAGGCCCAGAGGATACAAAATGCCTTTTACACAGGCTCCACTGGGACATGTCAGAATGAGAGGCAGATTATGAGTAGCATGACAGGCCTTTCTCCTTGACACTCACTGAGCCCATCAAACAAGGTCAAGTGCTACATCTCTGAGAAAACTGAAGCTTAAACAAGGTACTGCACACACCTGTCAGGGCAAAGAGCCTTCAGAGTAGTCTTGAACCAGTTAGATTCCTGTTCTCTCCCTCACAGTGTCAGATGCCCTGCAGGAACCTGCACAGCTTGCCAGCTTCTTATTTGACATTCTCACACTACCTTCAAAGGGAAGCCCTGAAGCATCCCCTACCTATCTCCACACCTCCAAATCTACACCTAAAGCATATGGCACCACAAAGTTGTCTTAAACCACTTGCCAGACACCCAACCCGAATGAAAGAAGAGTGGATATTCATCCAAAGGTGGATAAGTGTTTTTCCATTTGTTTCTGTTTGCAGATCACCCTTCCCTAGCAAACATCTTGAAAGTGGAAAGAATACTTTCACCATGCACTGAAATTTGACAACAGCACATTGCTTCCCTTTGCAACAACCTATAAAAAATATAACACATATTCTTATCCTAACCCTGTATTTAAAACCATTGTTTTGGGATGGTATGATCACTTTTCAAAGATCTGTAGAGACACATATAGCATTCTCACTGTCCAAATCACAATCCTCTAGCAAGAGCTTAACATAAAGCCCCTTTCAAGCTCTCAGCTCAATCTGTGGTCCTCAATTCCTCCTCTGGAATCCATCTTCTTTCTTAAGGCAAATGAAGAGCACAAGTACATATCAAGATTGAGAGACTCTCTCAGGACCACATACAGCTTATTGCCTTTTTATTGAAAGTTAACATGAAAACCAACTCTCTGCAATAGGAAGGACAGATTTGAAAAGGCTGGAAGACAGACAGCACATGGATAGGAGGCAGTGGTGATGTACTTCCTAATTTTCAAAGCACCATCAAACTTTCAGGAGTTAACTAAAATGCTTTTGTTAAACAGCATCAGACTGACAGGGCCCTGTGAGAATTCAGGGACTTACTCACTCACATTTCCAGAAGGCTCTGTGTCATGTCCAAGGCTCTGTTGAGATGTAAGCATGCCTCAGAAATATCTTTCTCTGTTTGTTCTTTATAACTTTCCATTCGATGCTCATATTGGAGCTGTTCAGAAGAAAAAACACTGCAGAGAAGAGCTGCAGTATTAGCAATGAGATATGGATAGAGACTGTCTCAGAATATCTGGTTTTCTAAAACTTGCAGCCTCACTTCTGAATTAAGAATCAGCAAAATTTAAGCCACAAGTTGAATTCCCACAAAGGGAATTCCCGACTTGAGCTAAACCCCCATGTTACTGGAAAATAACTCAAAGTGGACAGGGACAGAAATGTCTTCCTTGTCATTCAAACAGAGATTGTCTGCAGAAACAGGTGGTGCTGCCCTTTCTTCATTGAAGGCAGCTTACTAGATCCTTCCCTTCTAAACAAACCTAATAGTCCCTGCAAATTACAGTGTATGGAAAACTCTGACTACAACACCAGAAGGTAGGAAGCGAGAATTTTCTAGCCAGGTATGCAGCTGTATCAAGCACACAGATATGTTGAAGCTGATTCTCTGCTTCTCTGCAACACTGTTTTTCCACTTCTGCCTTTGCAGGCCAGGTTTACAGTTTAAACTGGTAGGTTCTGCCTAAAACTTCTTAGTCATTCATTAAATAGAAGAAAGAAATGCTTTCAGCACCGTCCACTAGTCAACATCCAGAGATTCATCAGAAATCTCAGGATATGAGGAATTTTCAAGAAAGGTACACTGGAATGCCTCTATCCCCAAAACAACTTGGCAGCAGCTGGAATAAACTTTCAATCAGGCATGCAAGTCCTAATTAAAAAACACCTAGAAACCCCACTGTGCTTTCTGTATTATCCAAGGGGCAATTTACCAGCTGCTTTTCACACATCAGGCCTTGGACTATTTTTATCTCTGGCTGAAGAATCCTTCCTCTAAAATACATTCAGACTGTTAAACATGAAGACAGAATTTACATCCCTATAACTAAGCATGACAGAAATAATCCAGCACGTGTAAAATTAATAGTGAGTTCATACAAAACTATATGGTGTCAGTTTCAAAAGTAAGCTCAGCCCTGTTATGACCCTAAATTCCTAAGGAGCTGCTGGGACGTCTGGCTTGGGACCCACAGCACAAAAGCACCGTATATGCTCCACACTACTTGGTTTAGGCTGATACCCTTGTGAAGGCCACATCAGCTGTTTCAGGAAATGATGGGAAAATTGGATGTGGTGGCCTGGAGTTGAAAGGCTGCATTCTTCCTCCCTCCATCCTAATCAAGGAAATAAATTATTCCATGAAGCCTTCAAATTAATAACCTGAGTCTGTGCTTCGCAACAGAAGCAGACATAGAGAGAAGAATCATGGTTGTACTGAAAAGGAAATGAGAGAACCCTAGTAAACCACAGACAACAAAAATGATGAAAAAGCAAATTTTTCCCAAAAATTCCCTGCTCCTCTCCCAGCAGCAGCCAATCTGTCTTCTCCAAACTCTCACACAGCCTTCCTTCTGCATCAGCAAAAGGATTATCCTGGCCTGGAGCCCCAGACAGGGCACTTTGCACTGGAGTCTGGTAAGATTAATTGGGCCCTATTCATGACTGCCTTAAAACTGGCCAGTGAGGAGAGAACTCTTGAGACCCTCAGGAAGGCCATATGAATTGCCAATCACTATGAACAGGGCATGCAAACTGTCCTTTTCTTTCCCAGCTTAAACACAGACAAGAGTCTACAGGGAATGAAGACACAAAGCAGGCAAGGATACACAGCTGTGACAAGGAAAGCATGGTTAAAACTTTATCACCCTGTCCCATGCATGAACTCAGATCTTACCTTGGATTAGCCCTTCTTCTTTCAGGCATGGGCTGACTAATCCCCTCTGACAGTCTTAAATCCCAAGCTGATGTAACTGAGACCACTGCCAGAACAGATGCAGAATTTCATGCTGATGCCAGGACAAAGTCACATATTGCTCTAAGGAAGCACCAGCATTTCAAAAGCTCAACCTGGCTCTGATGACTTTCATCAGAAAAGAATGGTGCATCCATTAGCTGAGCCATGAAGGTGCCAGGCTGCATTCTCAAGCAGGCATAACTCCACTGGTCTCATTAATTCCTGGTGAGTTATCTGATCATTCAGGACTCAGATAACAAACTGCCATAAGAAGAGACATAATGTGGCTATTGCCTGACTTGAAGCACTAATGGGAGCTCTCTGGCTGCAGCAAAAATGTAACAGACCTTTTAATCTTGTTTGGTGACCTTGACAGTCCTTGAATTAGCTTGTCATAAAAAAGAATCAACAAATGTATAAGCCCTTCCCCTTGCGTCTGAATTGTAAGCTAGGAAAAGAAAAGTTAGATGAAAAAAAATTGGTGCAATTGTACTTAATAGAGGCAATGGTACTGATCAAATTACTCTCTTGTA
This sequence comes from Anomalospiza imberbis, assembly GCF_031753505.1. Taxonomy (NCBI): domain Eukaryota; kingdom Metazoa; phylum Chordata; class Aves; order Passeriformes; family Viduidae; genus Anomalospiza; species Anomalospiza imberbis. The sequence goes on along the minus strand of NC_089721.1, from coordinate 59,971,998 downwards.
ATTGTCTGCATTTTGAGGCTGACACAAGTAGTATGATCCAGAAGGATTCAAAGAACAGAGCTGTCTACTATTAAAGTTAAGAAGAATGAAAGATTTAAAGTAGCTGTGTTTGAAAAAATCAGAGCTCTTCCAACCACTTAGTCAGATTTTTTCCACCAAGGAAAACAGCATTTTATTCCCCAAAGCAGCAGAGCAGGAAATAAGCTCCTCTGCTTTTTTATGTTTTCTCTTGTTGGGTTTTAACCAAGAAAATATTCCCTGTAGCCTTAGCTCTACCGACTAAAGGAATTCCAAGTGGACAGGAGTGAGCATGGCAACCAATTCTAGAGACCAGTGGCAATGGGAACATGTGTCATACAGACTCTGGGATGGCCTTCATTTTTAAATTCTTCTGCTCCCTGTGGAGGTGTCCATTTTTTCAGGAGGAGAAGAAACCCTATTTACCCATGGGTTAGACTATATCCCTAGGTCTTCAACACAGAAATGGGATTTCCTATTCAACCACTGCATGATTTTGGGCAGACTGCCCGATTTCTCCATCTGTAAATCACACACACAAAAAATTAATATTAATCACATTATTAATTAAATTAATAAATACTATTTAATACAGTCTGTATTAGATTATACATTATATAATCTATATAATTTACATATATAGAATAGAAAGAATTAAACTAAATAATCATCATTTAAAAATTAGATTTTGGAGATCTCTTGGGAAAAATCCCTTCCTCTGTGTTGCTGGGTCTTACTGGCTGATGTGAGTAAGATTCAGTCACATTCACAATCACAAAGATGCATCAAAAAGCCAGAAAGTGAGCTAAATGGGATTTCAGAGGTGAATGCAGAGTTGCACTGGTACTGGAAAAGAACTTGCAGATGACCATTTGTTGAGGTATATATTTTATGTCTTTCCAAGTACATGAGCCAAATGCTTGGAGTTTCAGCGAGTCACACCCAGGAAGGTTTGAGACACCATTAAGATACCCTTCCTAGCTGAATCAGCACTTCTAACTGTATATCCCATGTCTGGGGTTATTCAGCACCCAAGTCGTGAGTGATTCAATTTCTCAGTACCATGTCAGCAATGTGCACAGGTTCTGTCACCCAACAAGACAAAAGTTGTTTAAGTGAGGATTTCAGCTGAATCACTGTAGAGGACACCCTAGTCAGTGAGTAACAGTAAAATAGGCTGCATTTCAAGAGACATTTCAGTAACTTCAGAAGCATCACCCAGTGGGACTTCATTAGCAAGTATCCAAAGTGACATCTACTGGTGCAGATTTGGACTAGCGCAAAACACAGAAATCAAGATAGAGAAAGGCAGAGCTGAACAAAGAAGCAGACTAATGAGCCCCCAATGTACTAGGGGGGTAGTCAGCACCTGCTGGGTTCTGCTGAATATTTGAACTTTCAACTATTATGGAAGCAGATGAAAATGATGCCAATTTTCTTCCAAGCTCCAATGGTTTGCTAAAGATGCCTTCCCACTACGAATTTTTTTTTTTTTTTAATGGCCTACAGCTACAGCACAGGAAGGAATGCAGGCAGGTTTTCCCATAAGGGAAGTTCTGTTAGTTTAATGCCAAGAGATAAGGCCTGGAACACACATTTTCCTTGAGACCACCTATGGAATTCTACAGATCTACCTGGTCAAATTCACTAAGACTGAGACATGGTGCATATCTTGGGATTCTAAGGAAATATAAAGATGAAACTTCTCAGTTCAGGTAAAAACAGATTCTCTAAAATGCCCCTGAAGATAGTTTTGTCTAATAATGGACTTGGAGGTCCTTGGCAGGAACATCAATCCCTGTTCTGTGCTGAAGAGTGTATCTGGGAAGGCACCACTTTTCTCTCAATTTGTGAGACTGATAAACTTGGGCATACCCAGATAACCTTATCAATTTTTCCAATTTGTGATTGTATTTCCTCTTACAGGAGTAGGCCAGTTGGTTCACCCTTTCACAAAAACCAGTCACTGCCTTACAGACAAGTGGATCCTTTTGGAGATACAAACCAGAAAATTAAATTTTGTCTGGTATATCCAAAGGTAGAAAGTGCTAAAGAAGTGGATGATTTAGTAAAATTGCTAAGGGCTGCCTTTTGGAAACAAGTTTGATGGTAAAACTTGCTGGTACTCAAATCTATGTAAAAACTGATAAAAGAAACTCCAGAATCTGACTCAGGGGCAACACAGGCCAGTCAGGACATCCTTGCATACAACTGGTTGGGAGTAAAAGCTCTGGCAGAAGGTCAGAAGCCTAGTCCAAGTAAAATCAATGTATCCCCTCTGGAAACCTCTGAACACCAATATGAAAATGATCTGCAGGGTTATAATGCTTTTGAATCACAATGCAAATGTGTTTATTTCTTCCAAATCTGCTTGGACTTCCTACAGCCTGTCCTCAATAACCAGCATATCAAATGTGGGCAGAACACCAAAGGATGTTGTCCTTGCAATGTTCTCCTTCCAGGACAGTCTGTGACTTAGTGCTGCAAAGAATGCAACTGTTATCAGTTTTCACCGTTAGTGCTGCTACGACTGTTCCAAATCATCCCACTCAGCCATTTCACTTAATGGAAGGCACAGTATAATCCCTGTCTTCCAAAGTATCACACCAGGACTGTCATAGCCAAGTCTTTTGCTTTTTCTTAGCCAGAGGACCTGTAACCCAGTTGTAAACACATCTGCCTATACCACAAAGAGAATATGGACTGAATTAAACTAAGCAGGATAATTTTTACTTTGTTTTTTATCCTGAATTATAAAAATCCACCGTAGAAGCAGAAGAGTCTGGTTAATGGTGCCTCTGCATCTGCACAATACATATAGATGTCTGAAAACCTATTTTAAGGCCCCAGTACTGAATAGTAGACTCATCAGATCACAAGGGCTGGATTAAAATTTACATCATTGGTTCAATATCAATTATTTAAAAGGGAAGAGATCAGACAGAATCTTCATGTTCATAGTATGATTTTTATCTTTGGAATTACAGAATGTGATTAATTGCTGAGCAAAATATTTTCTTTGAGATCTTTCACTTTTTGGCATGCAACTAACACAACTTCTATACTTTTTTCAGTTGCTAATAGTCTCCAATGACAGATATACTATTATATTTCTTGCTCACAAGACAAAACTGCACTATCAAAACTACATTTTCAGGCAGTGAAATCTCAATCCTTTGTATAGGGATTTTTAAATCCCTTGGCAATATCTGCATCTGAAATTATACAAGAATGAAACACTGCATAAGGTCTAAGAGTTTAGCTAATAGTGTGAAGCTATTTTATATCAACAAAGTTTTATCAAATTTAAGTTTGCACTCCTGAGCTGGGAGTTTAGTTTCAAAGCTCTGACATTGCTGAAGAACAAACCCAATTCACATTCTGCTATTTTTCCTCCTCTAAAACGGGATTTTAGGAGCTATGCACCAGTTACAGAAAGAAATATGCTAATGAAATACTAAAATTAAATAATTATATGATGTTGCATCTTGATTATCTGACATAAAAATCTAGGACTGCAGCTATAAATCCTGATTGCCTTTTTGTCTGAGTGATTTAGTGCTAAAAGTAGGTTCAGCAATCAGATTTAAAAACAAACAAGAAAAGAGAAAAAATGTTCCTATATTCCTAAAAAAAAGTAAAATCCAGTGTCATCTGCCTTGAGACATGACAGACGAGGAAATTACATTAGTTAAATATCCACAAGGAATTGAATAATTTTCATGGTTTTCCTGGGACATAGAGTGCTGTGTCCAGCTCTGGGGCCTCCAATATGAAAAGGACGTGGACCTGCTCAAGAGAGTCCAGAGGAGAGTCAAAAAGAAGAGAAACAAGGCCTAAAGAACCTCTCCAGTGAAGACAGGCTGGGATGGCTGGGGTTTCTTCAGCCTGGAAAAAAGAAGGCTTCAGGGACACTTAGAGCATCCTTCCAGTGCTGAAAGGGGCTACAAGATGGAAAGGGATATACACAAGGCCTTGGAATTATAGGACAAGGGGGAATGGCTTTGAATGGAAAGAGGGCAGGTTTATATTACAGAACAGGTAGAAACTCTGTACTGTGAGGGTGGTGAGGCACTGACACAGGTTGTCCAGAGAAGCTGTGGATGCCCCATCCCTGGCAGTGTTCAGTGTCAGGTTAGATGGGGCTTTGAGCAGCCTGGTCTAGTGGCAGGTGCCCCTGACCACAAGAGGGAAGGGCTGGAACTTGATGGTCTTTAAGGTGCCTTCTAACTCAAACCCTTCAATGATTCCTTGGACAATTCCAAATATTACAGAGAATCTTACTGTGTGACCACTAAAAGCATTAAATGGCCCAATAAGAAATATGGAAGAATTAGTGGCACACACCCAGAGACAGAAGGGACTCAAACAGAGCAAGGACTGCACATTCTCCTGCCATGTGATATGCTGCCTGCACGAACAAATTTCAAACCCAGATTTTGCCATTCCTCTATTGCCTGCAAAGGCACAAGCAGTTCTGAGCATTTCTTGCTGTGCCATTGAGGCCCACTAATGTTGCTAACATTCTTCTGCTACCAAAGCTTTAATCACATAACAACCCTTCTGCATTCATACCTCACAAACAGAAAAATCTAAACAAAATTCTGTCCCCCACCCTGATAAATACCAGAAGAAACTCTGCTTAGGATGAACTGACCTATGTTCAGTGAAAGCATAAAAATAATAGCAATAGAGAATTAAACCCCCAGATGAGGAAAGTCATTATATTGCCATCAGAATTTTGATATTGCACAGTAAATGCACTTGAAAATATACATTGTAAGACACATGAAAGATGAAATACTGAACATCTGTTTATTAAGAAAACAATTAACTTTGTCTTATGCAGTGGGAGAGTTAAGGTTCCTAAAAGTATAAACAAACGATCATGAACAGTGTCACACCCTTACACAGCATCCAACAAGAACAATTACAATTGTAGAAACAACTTTAGTTCTTCCACATTAGAATTTTCCATTTGATGCTTTTCCATACCTTTCCTGCAGATTTCATGCTCCATTGGAAGGGCAGAAATCCTTATTAATATAATTAAACTTCTGCCTTATTGGACATAAAACTATGTGCTCTGTAGGACATGAATTCTTAATAGTGTAAGCACAGGAATCCTTATTAATGTAACTGATTTTCTGCTTTATAGCACATAATCCATGTGCTATATAGCACATGACCAGCATGTAAGGCTGGTTAAAGACAAGCTGGGCCAGAAACTCTTCCCCCATTCACTCAGAGAACTGAGTGTATAAAAAACTACTGAAGCAGCTCATGCTCCAACTCAAGTATAGAGCTAAACCTAAATTCTGTCTTGCAGTCAAGCCATTTGACCATGCTTCCATCCTTTTTGGTTTAAACCCACTATTGTAAAGATATCTCTGAGCTTCTGCTACCTTTCAACAGGGATTCAGCAATGCTGACTGCCTAACACATGTGTAAGATTTTCAGGAAGCCAAACTGTGGACCTTGTCTCACTAAGACAGGCAGAGTGTTAACTACCAAGCATGGACTAGAGGCTCCTCAGGACTGGGCTCTACCACAGTGGTAGAAATAATTAATTATGCAAATAATTAATTATTACACAAAGAAAGTAATTCACTTTCACTGCTGAAGTGTGCACATGCACAAACTACTCATTTATAGAAGGCAGTATTCCACCCAAGAGCACTGGAAACAAGAAAGCTGCTGCAGCATGGCAAGCTGATAGTACTTGCTATTAGCAAGGTAACAGGGATATGAGCTATCCATAGCCTCACCTGCCAGACAAAGGGGGACTGGAGGTCTCTCAGAAGTCATGCCTGTGTTGGTCAGGTGTGGTAACTCTCCACAGGGCCAGCTGGGACAGGGCCCAGAAGATCTGTGAGGCATTAGTGTCAAGACCAAAACCAGCACACCTCCTGAATGAAGTAGGAGGAAGCTGGAGTATACCCCAGTTATGCTCTTTATACTCTTTCAATCCATTTTCACTACCAGATGCTGGACTTTGATATTGGGTAGTAGCTAAGACAACTGATGGTCCATTTATTTCAAAACGTCATGTTCAAATGTTATTCCTAAAAATTTGTTTCCAAATGAAAATGCAGCGTATTTTTAATATGGGGTGGGGGGGTGGGGTGTGTGGAAACCCAAACAACTCATTTCTGTGTAATTCATACTACCTCTCCCTAAGTAATTTCTACACCCAGCTGCCATGCTGGGTTGAGGGCATACATGTCTCAATTTAACAGATTGGATTTAAAAGTTAACACAGGCTAGAATGTATCTGTCATCATTCCTTTTAAGCCCTGCCATAGCTCCCACATTTCCTGAAGCCCTAAACAAGAGAGTGCATTCATAACCCTTGTTGAAAAGTCAAGGAAAAAAGTTAAAAACAACAAACATGATGAGTCCATCCTTTCTGTCAGCCTCACCTAGAGCCCTATGAGCTCACTGGTGAAGCTGTGATTCCCTGGATTGCTTCCCTAATATCCTGCAGCTGTACTATGGAATAATTGTGACTGTGGGTTCATAACCTATGACACAGACTTTCAAAATTTAATCTGCATAAATAATCTGTTCCTATTCAGTCACTCGAACTAATTGCTCATTTTTCACTCTCTCACATGAGAAATGAGCAAATATCATAATGGAGCCTTCTAACTTAAAATGTCTTCAATTTTATTCATACCTGCTAACAGTAACTTGTGCTTGTATACATACCAGACAGAACACGTGTTTCAGTTTTCTTCTTTTCTGCATTTTTGCTTTTATTGGAGTTAGAGAAGATATTAAGGTAGCTTCTAAATAATCAAGTAATGAAGGAAACAATCCAGCTCTTTTTTAATTTTTTAAACTTCATATTTCCAACCACCAATCATCACTACTAGAAGATAGTCTTGTATATCACCAAATCCATCTCTTTGTCAGGACAAGGTGAGAAGGGAAGAGGAAGAGGAAGAGGAAGAGATGCAGGTTTATCCATATTTTCTGATTCTGCAGAAAATACCTTCATCTTTCAAATGCATGCTACCTGGGATTACTCCCAGGAAAAACAAAACCACAGGAAAATGAGATCACAATCCAGATGCCCTGCCCAAAGCAGGACTTCCTGATGCTAATCTCAAAGGTACTCCACCACACTAGTCCGAAGCCTTGACTGAAGTCAAATAATGTTTCTCCAAGTATTCTTGTTCTCTGTTTCTGTAGAACCAACTCCTTGACAAATTTTCAAGGATTCAGTGCATTTCTAAGAGATTTTGCCACTCAGTGCTCGGCCAGCTCAGCAAAGTCCAGATAGCTGCCAGTATCATAAGGGAAATCCCCTTTGGCTGTACCTCAGGCTGTATGCATCCTACTCATGAATAAGATCACCTTGAAATTATAGCAGAAGTCATCTCAGACTTTTTTAATGCTTTTACAGCAGTTCTCCCAACAGCAAGAAAAAGGCAGCCCCTATCTACATCTGGGAACAATTAAGTGGTCCAGAAGAGAGTCACCAGTGAAATCTGGGCATTAGCTCATTTGCCTGCAACTGAAAAATTTACTGCTCTTTTTTTTTTCTCTCATGACCTTTTTCATTGCTTAGAAACAGTTCTACTGTAAACACACATTTAACATATTAGGCACACATTGATATGCTTATATTAATATACTAGATTCCCTAGATATATATTCATTAAATACATTCTTCCTGGCATTTTTCAGAGAAGTCTCCAGAGGAGACTTCATTGCAAACTTCCACAACTTGAGGGGGCTTATAAAAAGGAGGGAGAGAAACTTTTTATACAGGCATGTAGTGACAGGACAAGGGAAATGTTTTTAAACTTGAAGAGGATGGGTTTAGATTAGATATTAAGAAGAAACCCTTTCCTCAGATGTGGTGAAGCCCTGGCACAGGTTGCCCAGAGAAGCTGTGGATGCCCCATCCCTGGAAGTGTTAAAGTCCAGGTTGGATGGGGTTCTGAGCAGCCTGATCTAGTGAAAAATGTCCCTACCCATGGTAGAGGGGCTGGAACTACATGATTTTTAAGGTCCTTCCAACCCAAACCATTTGACAATTCTATGATTCTATTATTATAAAACAACAACTTTTGACCAGGTAGAGGTTCCACATTTCTGTCAACCAGTAGCCTCTTTGATCATATGGATACCTTTCTCTGGCACTGTCAAAGGTAGACAATTCCCTCTAAGTCTCTTCCTTTCTTAGCAGCATCATCTCAAATTTCTTTATTTGCAAAACAGTAACTCTCAGTAATTCTCAGTAACTCTTTGTGAGCTGCGCTGGGCCATCAGGGAAATTTACCCTCATTCATGCTTCCATCATGGATCACAAGAAGTTTGGCCAGATGGTCAGAAGTTTGGTCAGAAGTTTGGCCCAATGCAGATATAGTTTTGTTTATGTCTGTTCTAAGACATGTTCTTAGAGCACAGAGGTAGGAACTGCTCAGGGGAACACCTCTTATACTGAGCAAGACTTTCTTGTTTTATCTACAGGTATTTTCTTTGGCATGTGATATAGGTCACCTGATAGGCCTTCATCATTAGAAACCCCTTGTCCAACCACTGCCCACATTTCTTTCCAAGATATCGGAACACCAGGACATCTTCTTACAAACATAAGTTATTCCAAGGAGACAGTTTTTGATCTGGCCTGGAGGGCAAGGCACGAAAACTGTCTTCTCCCTCTACACATCAATATCAAATAGTCAATATATAAAAAGTTTCTTTCAGATGAATCCCATGTGAGTGGTAGAAGCCTAAATATTAGCATTAGAATAGATTTGTCCCATATCACTGATCAACACAATAAAGCTTTGGAATCAATACAGACAATAACTGCAACAGACACTCACTCTCAAAAACTCACTGAATTATGACTCTTCTCACAAACCACAAATACAAGGAATTTTTTCCAAATTACTTGGAAAGCAACCTCAAAGGGACAAGGAAGCCTCTAATATTTAACAATGTGTGTGTTATACTGAACATTTTGTGCACAACAGATGATGAGAAAACCAGATGGATTTCTGCCCTCACCTTCACTCTCTATTTCAACTTTGCAGGGCTTTTCTCTGTGGGAGTTGTGTTTAAACAGGAACCAGGCTCAAGGAAGGGTGCACATAATTAGAAAGTTCTGTGTGACAGAGTAGTTATCTGGTTCTATCCAGGTGCCTAGGGAACTAGCCACAGATCAGCTGAAAACGGGCGCTCTTCACTGGGCATTACAAGTTGACCAATGTGTGTTGAAAGCCAGTTACCTACCTTGTCTCGAATACCTTGTCTCATTACTTCTCTTTCAGCCTCCATCTTGGCATATTTGGCTTTCCTCTCTTCCTCTTGTTGCCGAAGGGCTTCCTGTCGTTCCTCTTCTTTCTTAGCAGCATCTGGGTCTTTCTCCTCATCCCCACCCAGCATCTTTCCCATGTCTTTGGTAGCCCCTAGAGAAAGCAGAAGATAAAATTAGCCCTGTAAAAATGTGGCGAGACCCCCCAGGATGACAGCTCTCTCCTTCCCCATGCTCAGGGCCATCTGTCATTCCCTCTGCATCTGGAAAGGTTTCTCCTTTCACTGGGAAGGCAGCACACTCTCTCCCCAGGCAGGAGGTGGGCAAAGCACTTAAGCTGATCAGGTAAGTTACCTGGCACTGGCAGGAGAAGCACAGCAGCAAAAGGAAGAGACCAAATTTGTAGACTTACATGATGGCAGGCAGCATAGTTTGTTTGCAGCCCTGGAAAGGACAAGCTGCCATCCACACTATGTTTTCACTTTATCAGCTCAGCCAAGTGACTGAAGATTGATTTTGAAGGGTCTTTAATTAATAGGCAGGTAATAAATCCAGAACAAAATTACACCAGGACTGGGAAAGGAATTTGATATCTTGATTGCAGGGATGAGTAATCACACTCTTAATTGTTGTCAGAAATTACACATCCCATGACAAGCAGGACCACATGGCATTAGCAAATAGTTGGAGTTGGTGAATTCTAGGCTCCTACCATGGATCAGAAAGAAGCAGCATCTCTGCATGTCTCTTACCAGTTCTTGGACACCACCACCTCTAATGCTTAGTACCTAGGTGAGATCACGGCTTTGTCTCATTCCACTGCTGAAAACACACTGTTCCCAAGTTTTCATTCCCTGTGCGCTCCTGAGGCAGTTTTTTGTTGTTGTGCAAAGGCCTTGCAGAACCATGTAAATGAGGAGGAAGCACCCTGCATGCCCTTTTATCCTCAAAATGCTGCATAAATCCATTTTTCCTGTATTTCAGAGACATTTTTATTAGCAAATGATTGTAAATCATCCAGCCAGGAAGAAAAACAGTGGCTGAGGAAAGGGGAAGAGCATGTACTGTGATACAGCATCATCAGGGCACTGGAGGGCAGCAGCAGGATCAAGCCTGGTTACATGGATGAAGAGAAGACACATAACCTTTGGAAGCAGTGTTGGACCTTGCCTGCAGCAGGAAAACACTGGATCTTTTAGTAAAAGAGGTTCCTTCATCCTGGAGAAACACTGTAGGTCCTTAGATGCTGAGTCAGGACACCTCCATATTGGCTTGTTGCTGGCTGAGATTTAACTGACTCAATCTGAGACAGCCTTGTTCTTACACATAGTCACAAGTACACATATTCAACATCCCTTGATTTCCACAAAGAAAAGATTTCTGGCCTTTACAAAGGCTTAGGCTGGAAGGAGACACTATCAAAGAACTGCCAAGTAATTTTTTGTTGGTTTCATCAAAGGAAGGAAAGAGGTTCTCACAACCCTTTATAAATTACCCTTCTAAATTACTCTCCAGTGTGTCAGTTCTGCTGAACGACTGTGATTGCTCTTGCTTTCCACATCTTGGGATAGTGAATGTGATTCCAGTTCTTGGAATGGTGATTGTGAAACCTTGATCCTTAAGGGAAGAAACATTTGCAACTTGTCAGAATGATTCCTCCTGAATTGCCATAGTGATGGCACTTACCAGATCAACTATTGCTTCTAATAACCACCAAGGAATTTGTGAAGAGCTAAGCAGATCCCTTTTTTCTCCACATTTCTTTTCCAGGTTAAATGTTTTTCCAGAACACAAAGCTGAAAGCAACCCTGAATCAAAAACAACCCTCCAATCCCCCAAAATATGACAGAGAAATGTCCCCTTTAGATCTGCCACAGAGAAGCATGGGGAAACTGGTAATTTTAAATCTTACAAGATCTAGTTGTAATACACAGGGTATTTTCTTTTTGCCAGGTGGGAAATAACAACAGTAAACATGAGTGTCCGTATCCAGCTGCCTAACCACAAACCTCTTGACACTTCCATTGTTAGGAAATCTGAGGCTTAAAACAAAAAGACATCTAGGGATCCCAGACAAACCCTACCTGGAATGGTCCCTGTCTACTGTCAACCTTCCTCTACCACCATTTTGCATCCTTCATTGCAGGATCAGAGTACTACAGAAACTCTTGCATATTGACGGAAAATTTACCCAGACCATCTGGCAATTAATTTCCTGTAGTGCAAGGAAGGCTAACTGAAATTGCAAGTAAGCTAAAACTTCATAGCAAGCAAAAATGAAATACAGCCTAGTTGTGTCACCTCCAGGTACTGCAGGAACCTTTCTAAGCAGCCTTTTTGTGCCAACATCAGTGATCACAAATCTCACTAACACCTTTAACTTCTGAGTCCCCCCCAAAAGATTTCTTCACTGATTATCAAACTACTTTGGGTTCAATAATCAATCAAGTTTATCCCTTTTTAGCTTCTCTCCAGTTAGAGCTATCCAGACAGTATAAATACTCTAGTTACTTAGGAAACAGAATTAAGCAACAGAGATTTTTTTTTCAACACTAAGCACTACTTCTAGGCAATCATGAAGCTATAATGTCAGCTCAGCTCATCACATAAGAAGTGAAATAGCATTACTTTCTTTTATTTCTTAGACAAGACCAAGCTTTTAAATGCATAAGGCATTTTGTTCTGCAGCCATTCAGCATACAGGACACTTAGAAGAACAAAAATCAGGATCCTCATAGATTCTTTTAATGCACCTCTGATTTCAAAGTCACATTCTAAGTGTTCAAAATGCTACACTGTGGTAGCACTGTTAACTAATTGGAAGGAAATGTATTGTGAGAACCAAAATTTTACACTACATTTTAACTAAGGACTCTTGTGTTACTTTTAGAAAAGCTTTTTTTCCATCTCCTTTGTTCTTCATCCTAAACTGTAGACTTTGTTGTTAACATTCCCTAGATAACAGCTTCTGGTTTTAGCAGTACAGCAGCAAAGTTTACAGAGAATTCATCTATGTGCAACTGAGGTGCATCAGTTATAGGCATAAGCAAAAGGAAAGAGCAGTTGTTCTGTCCTTAAGCCCACTTTTGAGGCTTCCAAGGAAACAGAGGATAGACATACTTACTGAATCTGTTCATATGATAAACCTGGGAGTTTTTGTCTTTATTTCATCTTTTTGTCTTTCACACCCCTATCATGACATACACTTTGACATGAAGAGAAGTCAGAGACTGCCACACTATTCATTAATCAGTAAGGAGTTTCAATCAACATTATTTCTACCATCTTTAGAGATGGCTACAGAAAGGTAACAAAAACAGCTAGAGCTCCAGGAAAACATTTGCTGACTGTCACCTTTCTGGTTACAAACAGCCCTGCCCTCAAAGAATAAAAAACTTCTATATGGAAAAAAATCCCAGAAGTAGTGTGAAAACAAGTGGCATGGCAATTATTTCAAAGTAATAATAATTCCCTTAGTCCATATAGGCTAAATAGCTAAACAATCAGGGCTGGTTTTGGCCAGGGTAGAGTTAATTTTTTTCACAGAGAACTACTTATGGGTTGCATTTTGGATTTGTGCTGAATACGTTTTTGATACATTTTTGTTACTGCCTAGCAGGGCTTACACAGAGACAAGGCCTTTCCTCCTTTTTGTATTGCCACACTGGTGAGGAAGAATTGGGTAGCAAATGAAAAAATGGGAGGGGACAAGGCCAGGACAGGTGACCCAAAGTGACCAAAGAGATATTCCAGAACTGTATTTAAAGGTGGGCACAAGAGGAATGGGGAACATTTGAGTGATGTCATTTGTCTTCCCAAGTCACTGTGAGGCGTGAGGGGGTCCTGCTGTCCTGGAGATGCAAAACACCTGCCTGTTCATGGGAACCAGTGAATTAATTCCTTGTTTTGCACGGCTTGTATGCATGGCTTTTGCCTTTCCTGTTAAACTGCCTTTATCTCAAACCCACAAGTTTTCTAGCTGACGGTGGGCTGAGTGAGCAGTTGCATGGTGCTTGGTTGCTGGTTGGGGTTAAAACATGACATATGCATTCCTGTGAGTTTTGCTGGGTTAAATTGTCATTATGCATCTGAAAAGGAGTAATACGGTTGTTCAGATGTATGTGGGAGACATTCCCCAGCAAAACAGCAGAAAAGCAAGTCATCTGTCTGAAAAGCAGTCCTACAGTGAAGGCTTTGGAGTTATGGTGGACAACAAACTGAGCACAGGCTCACAACGTGTCCTTGCAGCAGAGAAGGCTAACAGTGGGCTTCATTAGGAGCACTGTTGTCCAGAGGTTGAAGGATCCTTCCCATCTACTCAGCCCTCTTGTGACGAAATTTGCAGTGATGTGCCCAGTTCTGGGCTTCAAGATAAAATGACAAGAGAAGAGATAATGTGTACAAACTCAAGTACAGGGAATACAATTTAAATACTAGAAAAAAATAAATCGAGTTGCAGAAAGTCACTGTGGAGTCCCCATCTGTGGAGATACTTAAAAATTCATAAGCCACAGCCTTGAGCAACCTGCTGTAGGTAACCCTGTCTGAGAATAAGGTTGGACTAGACAACCCTTGTAGATGAGAAACAACCTCAGATATTGTGTGACCCTGTGAGACCTCACAAGTAAGTGTTTTGAATTACATCTGAAAGTGACTGAAGTTAATTTTGCAAGGAAAATGGTGAAGAGTACATGCCCAAACATATCCTGTATCTGAAGAAAAGTAAATTCTTAACTGCCAGACCTCTTTTACAGAAGCACCATCAACCATGAGCTACCCCCTCAATAGCTGACTGACATCAATCCAGCTTTCATGAAGAAAACATAAACTCGCAAATCAGCTTGTAAGAGTGCTGTTGAATTTGCTACTTGATAAAAAAAATAAATGTCCAAAATATGGCAGGCAAAGTTGTGTGCTGGGAAAGCTACAGGATTAGGATTACTAAAGACGGCTTCCAGAGAAATAGGAGCATCTTAGGCCTCCTTAATTAATTAAAGAATGATGGAAATTTGTACGCAGCATTGTTTCAGGTAAGATAATTACGTGAAATCAAAAGCTTTTCCTTTGCAAAAATCTCATTTCATATTGTAGACAACTAATATTCAAACCTGTCTTTCAAAATGTGGGCATGTATGTATGCTTAGATCAGAGAATGGTGCCAAAGTTCTCCCTCTCAAACACAGGTTTCACAAGAAACAGCAAGAGATTTACCTGAAATAGGCATGCGCTGAGGGAATTTTACAGGGTTTTTTTTTTTTTTGTTTTTTGGTTTTTTTTGGTTTTTTTTTTTTTTTGCTTGTTTTTGTTTGGGTTTTTTTTTTAAGTACAGTACTATTTGTGGCTGATCCATATTTAGATTGAATAGACAGGACAACAGATTCCTCAGAGTCTCTAAATCACAGCATGTATTTATCACAGCATCCAAACATAAGGAGCTAATCATAGAGTACTGTTCTGGAGCAGGAATGGGTCACTAATTTTTGCAGAATCACTTCAGAATCAGAACTAAGTACATTTTATTGACATCAGTGAAGATCATCAAGGCTATGATATAAAGCTTATAGCTGGAAAAAAACCCCAAAATATCTGACTTCCTCCTGCTACAGTTTCAATAAAAGTAAAACAGTCCTTCAGGAAGGTATTGTGAAACATTCAAAAGAGGTACTTCCATGAACAAAAAAACTATGTTTGAATATTAATACTGAATAGCTCTAAAGAAACCATCACAATTTATCAATTAACTAAAACTAATACACCGAATGAAATGGATTAATGATTCCTTTCATAAACAAAGAACTGATGCCAAGCTGAGTTGAGGAGCTCATTTGAGAAACCATAGTAACTTGGAGAATGCTGTTTTCTGTTTTTTTGGTATTGTGGAGATCTCTGATAAGGACCATTAAGATTTTATTAAAATAAGAAATTCTCAATGAAATTCAAAGTTCCAAGTAGACAGAGATATCTCTCTCTGCTTACTTTTCCTGATTCATTCATTACAAATCTTAACACAACTGACATAGGATGAATTTCTAGGTCAGTGAGAAGCCTATCTTCTTCAGCATTAGCTTTTCTGTGATACCATGGGAAAGACTCTGGAAGGATTCCAAGAGGTTCATTCAGACATGTCAAGTGATGAGCCATGGACCATGTGTCCTGCGCAAGTTATGTAGTGGCACAACACAAATGGGTAAGACAAAGGAGTAAAAAAGAAGCACTCAGAGCTTCAGTTCACTTTGTTTATAAATCAACAGTACTGAAAATGGTCTGCTACTGGGGACCTTTACTTCAGCCACTCCCCTTCCCTGGACTCAACTTTCTCTGTCTCTGGTATTTTACTTAAATCATTCTCTCTCCCTCTGTATCCAAGCCAGACAAATATATTGCCAAACAAAACTGTTTTTCTTGCAGGGAAACAAACTGGTAAATTGAGAAAATTCTCTCTAAAGGTACATGAGATAATTAAGGATATTTGGAGGTATTTAGAACACCAACTATTTTGAAACATTACCACTATGGTAATGTGTCATTTCCCTTCCAGACACCGAGGTAGACTTTAAAGGCTGATGTTGAAGGGCCTTTTGCCAGCTTGGTACAGAGCCAAATGGAGGCACTTTGTATTTTCTAGAATTTTTTTTCCACATTATTTGAGGCAGTAATAGGTTGTAATATGTGCAAGACCTATACTTCACTCTGCAGATGGGTATTGAAGCCAAAAAGTGAATGAGGTAGATAGCCACTTTACAACCTGCTGAATAGTCTTCTTTGGAGGATAATAGAAAGTACATTTTTACATCAAGACCCTGTCAGCCTCATTAAAATAATTTTTTAGGTAAAATCTTAGTCTCCATGTTTTTATCTCTGTAATCTCCATCTCTGCACAGTGACAGCTCCTCTCTAGCTACATAGGACAGTACAGTACTTCCACACAAACCAACATCAATCTCCTGGTACCTGCACATTTGTGCGATGAGTGGATAAATCCCTTTTCTATTGTCTTCTTCTAGCTTACAATTAGCAATTCATATTTGTAAGTGAATTCTTCACTTAGTATATTATTTATTTCTTTGCACTGGTGTCATGTCCTTTTAATACAACTTTAATTAAAACAATAAAGTTCCCCATGAAATTTATGTGGAGACATTTTCAGGTGACAATAATTTCATCTCATATTAGACCTGCAGTCCAATATCCTGGACCTTTGGAGCTCTCTCTTTTTTCATGCAATCATAGGATCATGTAGGTTGGAAAAGACCTTTAAGATCATCAACTCCAACTTCTAACCTAACACTGTGAAGTCCACCACCCATCACATCCCGAAGTGTCATGTCTACATGTATTTTAAATGCCTCCAGAGATGATGACTCTACCACTTCATTGTTACAGTCTGTTCCAATGTTTGAGAACCCTTCTGCTAGCAAAATTTTTCCACATATCCAACCTAAACCTCCACTGGAACAACTTGAGGCCATTTCCTCTTGTCCTGTCCCTTGCTACCTGGGAGGAAAGACCAACACCCAGGTGGCTAAAACCTCCTTTCAGGCAGGTGTAGAGTGATAAAGTCATCTCTGAGGCTTCTTTTCTCCAGGCTAAACACTCCTGGTTTCCTCAGCTGCTTCTCGTAGGACTTGTGCTCCAGACCCTTCACCAGCTCCCTTGCCATTCTCTGGACGTGCTCCAGCACCTCAGTGTCCTTCCTATAGTGAGGGTCCCAGAACTGGACACAGAACTCAAGGTGTGGCCTCACCAGTGCTGAGTACATGGGGACAATCCCTGCCCTGGTCCTGCTGGCCACACTATTGTCAATACGGGCTGGGTGCCACTGGCTTTCTTGGCCACCTGGGCACTGGCTCATGTTCAGCTGCTATCAATCAGCAGCCCCAAGTCCTTCTCTGCTGGGCAGCTTTCCAGACACTCTGCCCCAGCCTGTAGCACTGCATGGGGTTGTTGTGACTGAACAGCAGGACCTAGCACTTTGCTTGTCATTTGCTATTGAGGTTTTTAGTTGCCAACCACAATTTCCATTTCATGACAAATGAGAAAGAACCACTGGGCTAATACATATCTGTTATTGAAAATGATCCTATAGGTGTTTTCCCAGGCTGAAGCAGGTGCTACATTTTATAATCAGTTTCTGAAAGATGTTAAACACTCTTGATGGCCTGTCAGTTGTATCTGATTTGTATGCATCAGAGTTAGTGTTCTTCTTATATGGTACTGTGCCATGCACTTTTGATTCAGTATAGTTAATATCTCTGAGGAGTAAAATATTCACTTCAGTTCATTCATTAGCTTGTGAAACTTCTCTGCTGTAAAAAAAGACAAAAAACAACAACAAAAAAAAAAACACCAACAAAAAACACACACTCCCTAGCTCAACTATATTTTACTAATATTCTCTGATGGAGTCTTTCATTCTCATTCTGCTCTGTAACCTTTCATGAAGCCTACAAGCAGCATGAACAATTATTTTCTGATACACAAGTGTACACCAAATAACAATAAATATCGGAAGATGACAACATTTCATGCTGAGAACTACAAAATGGAGGAACCTTATGAGATGATTGACAGAAACGTACAACACAAATGTGCAAAGACAGAAGCTGCAGGAAGGTTATCAGATACCTCTGGCTTGGGTAGGGTAAGGCTTTGCAGAACAAATAAACTTAGGTTCAGTTCCATACATAAACCCATTTCACATTCTGCACGGGTTTAATTTTCATCTGACTGCATCATTCTGCAACTGAAATCATGGTGAAGCACTTCTGCCACTGCCTTTGAAGACACATGGGCCATTAGGATAAGCTATTGCTTCAGTCACTCATAAAAGTAATAATTGCATTGATTGGAAACATTGCCTGGAAATCTTGTGAGCTCACGTAAGCAAGTCCTGTTGAAAGATGAAAACAAACAGTTGGATCAAAGAATAGAATTTTAAAATATAATTTATATTCCAGTTTTGTTATACAAGGTTTTACTTCAGTGTGGATATGTGTTAAAGTAGCACACCCAAAACTACATATTTATCATACTAGGAAATACGTGCACATGCAAAAGTCAGTGTTAGAAGTGCCAATGTTTCTGGGTCAGCCTGACCCAAAAATGTGCCTTGGGCTGGGGGCACACCATCAGATAAACGCAGCTCATCATGTTGCTGGCTCAGATCCCTCCGCAGATAGAACTTAGGCTTTTGCTCACACATACTTCACATAGATATTTTAATAAACAGGCACTGTGACAGAGCACTCTCCCTTACCCATTCCACACTGATGCCTGTGTTCACTGCAGAAGAGCATTAGGTTGTGAGTCTTCAAGACTGCAGCTGTGCAAAGAGGAGAGGAGGTATTTTTGTTCCTGAGGCCAACACACACAGCAGGCAGGTTCCTGAGACTCCTTTTACCTACTTCCTACCAGTTAAATCCTGCTACAAGGTGGCAAGAGGAAAAAGCAAAAAGATGGAAACAAAAGCAATCACCATTCTTCGCACCTAGCACTAAGACAATATTCAACCACTGTGCCCCCACTGGCTATAGGCACATTGCACAGGAAGAGAAATGAAAATGATGCAGACATAATGGGGAGTGATTCTGGGTTACCAGACTGAGCTGCCAGCTGAAGAGTACAAATCTGACTCTGCTTTTGGAAGGATCATTACTACTCCAAGATACCTGCAAGGCCACAGTCTTCTACTTATGCTGCAAAGTGTGTGCAACCCTAGCTAAAACACACTCTGCCTTGCTTTCAGGTACATTGTATAAATACATTTCCAGATGCGCTACATGAAAATAGCAACCCACACACTGTTCTTCTGAACTATGACACAAATCTTTTCCCTAAAAGACAAGGTGAGGCCTTTTATTACTTGGTAAGGGATTAACAGACATTTTAAGGTTAAGAAGATTTACAACAATTAAGATAATGTAAGTTTCTGTTACTGCCTCTGCTCCAGAGCTGCTGCATGCACCTTTGGGAGGTACTCCCATTTCTCCTCAGGAATTTGTTGATCTTCATCATTTGCATTGTAAAGCCTCTCAATGCAGGCAATTTTGAGCCAGATCTACACCTGGAAGGGTGCAGTCCCTTTTTTCAGGGGAACACTCCATGCAACCCCACAACCATAAAGCAGGAAGAGCTCCCTGTATAGCATAAATTCAGTGGCTTCTGTTCGAGTTTTGATCAATAATCCCTGGCAAATGCTTGTCTTGTCCTCCTGACCACTATGACCCAGCTAGAATGTAGCTGTAAATAATCTTTGAATAGGTACCCCTTCTAGTTCATGGAGGTCTACTCCAGCTAGTCATGGGATGAGATTCTTCAGGCCAAGTGGAAGCACCTATCTTAGGAGGACAATTCTCCTCTGGGCTTGCTCAGCTGATATCTACTGATGGAGAAATGAATGTAGGCATCTTGTTCAAAGAAGCCCACCTGCATTCAGCATTCTGGCATTAGTCACATGCAGCTTGTAGTTCCAGTGGGGAAAAAAAAGTACTTGAAAGCAGATCTGCTTGCCACAATATTTATTTGCCTGTGATTTATGATTGTTTCAATCCTGTTTTCCTGCTTCAGAGACATTATTCACTTTGGCACAGAAAGAACAGTTGAATAATAACAATAAAAAAATAAAAGCTAACTGTGTTAATCTCTGCTGCTCTAACAGATTTGCTAAATTCATCCTGGTGACAGATTCCAGACCTTCTCTGTTGCCTTGGAAAATGACGGTCTTCTGACTGACAAGGATGACGAGTCTATTCAGAAAGCCCAGAAACATCAGTCTGTAAAATAATCCTGCTGACTGGAATCTTCCTGTTGCTTTAAAGAAAGGCTAACAGAGATTGAAGCAACACCATAAAACAGTACATTTGGTGACACGTTTAGTACATATACATGGAATGTTTCTGAATTGGCAGCCAGCCCAAACCTATCTGAAGAAGCTGTGAGACCAAGGAAGTCAGAAGAGCATGACACCTTTCTGCTGGGAAGCAAGTCATCTATCTCTGCTGCCATGGAGGGGCAAATGCTGCTCCTTTATGTTATGCCTGGGGAGGGGTGGAGGGGGATGTAGATTAGATGACCTTTTAAAGGTCCTTTCCAACAAACTATTTTGTGATTTCTTACCAGATGCCTTAAAATAATATGTTAGCTCTGAAGCCAGATGAATTTTTTAAGTAGTACTAAGAGCAAGAAAACATTTTTTAAATTTAAAAAAAAATTACAAAATCAAACAAACAAACAAAATAAACAAGACGACCAGACATGTTAGCAAGATATTATGGCTGCCTCAGTTGCTTCCTCAGGGACTTGGGTGGTACATTGCAAACTGTTCCCCTGGCCCCACAAAGATTTTCCAAGACGGCTCATCTCCTTGAAGTAGACTAATGCATTGGCAGGAAGAAATGACATTGCATAAGGACACTGGGATGAGCCATAAGCTAAACCATCACTGAAACACAATGTCCTCACACAGGAAAGTTCTAAAGAGATTCAGTCAAATCTTCAGGAATCTTTATGACCTTTTCCCATGCAGTTGAGTTCTTATGATGAGATGTCATTGGGAATTTCTACATAGCAGCAAGAGAAGTTTAAACAGCTCTAATGATCTTAGCTGGTAAAAATACTTACATAACAGGAAAGACAGGAAATAATTACTTAGAAATAATTACGTCACCTTCACTTACTTTCTTAATATACTTCAAGAAATGTGGATTCTTGTTAACAGCAGCATAGCAATGCACTGGTGCTGTGGTGCTTCTTGGTAGCTACAGTGATTTCAGTGGGATGATACTATACCAGCGAAAAACATTCTTTGGAATGCGCCTTTACTCAAGTCAGGAGTTTGTAAGTCCCATCTTACTGAATAGAATCAAGTTTTCTTTGAAAAAATGTTAACATAGTTTCCGTCAGTCATCTGTCATGTTTTCTCAAGCCTGAAGGCCAGTAGGCAGGCTGTGAATGGAGGAGACAGGGTTTTCATAAGGAGCCATGGAACTTCCACAGTGAAGCAACACCAGTGATTGCAGACACACTGTGACCAGGAAGAACTCTTTAAATTTGGGTTGCTCTTAGTGATTTCTTCATACACCCACAGACAGAAATATAACATACACACACACACACACAAGCATTGTATCTGCTAGCCAAAGTAGCTCTCTCTCCTCTCTCTGCAGCTCGGATTATTTCAGTTTTATGTGGGAGTTCCATCATGGATGCAGAACTGATGGAACAGACCAGTCTATCCAGAAGAAAAAATTAGAGACTAAATGTCTAAGTGTGCCTCCAGGACTTTAGGAATAAAAACTATCCAAAAGTCATTAATTTCCCTTAATTAAAAAAAAAAAAATTACTTCAGAGATCTGACTTCTCAAATCACTTATTAAGAGACTGGAAATCACATGACATCACTGAGGATTCTTTTTCAACACCATGTAGTGGAGTACTTTTAGAAATCTTCAAGAATGAATAAAAGTACCCAAAAATAGGAGAAGAAGCACTGCTAGAGTATTTAGTCCCTTGTAAATTCAAAGCTTTCAAGAGATCTGAGATGCCAAAACTGACATGAGAAGAAAATAACTGAAGTCACTTTCAATCTAAGATTTAGGGGTTTATTTGAAACAAAGTAATAAGAAAAGTCAAAGGCAAGGCAGTCATTAATGTATTACATTGTTTCATATTCTAACAGATTACAGATGCAAAGTTGAAAACATATTCTTTTAAAATAGAGGATAAAAATAAAACAAGAGAAATAATTTATAGGAACGGTCTGCTGAACTGTTGTTCATGCTTCAAGTATGACAATTATGTAAGATGTGTGAGGTTATTTTCAAAGCTGTCATTGTTTGGTTATTATGTGGTGGTTGTTTCTCACCTGCAAACCTGAAAATCTTTGTCCTGGCAAGATGCAGATTCAGTATGAAACCTTTGCTCTGCATAAACTTCTATAAATATGAAGTTGCCATCACAAGCATGTAGCTAAAGAATGTCAGAACATAAATCCCTACGTCTCTGGACTCAGGAAAAACAGCTCCCGTATTTACCCTGTGGCTATTGTCTCTTTTCATGCACACCACGCTCTGGATTAGCCTTTAGTGCTGATTAACACAACTCTGAACTCCACATCATTATCTTCCCCTCTATGAAGGTGACTTCACACTTTTTTCACTGCCTGCAAATGTTTTTCAGGGATCTCATTACACAGTTTGCAACTCTGGCCTTTGAACACCTCAACAAAAAAACGGCCTCAGAGACTGTGAGCAGTAAATCTAATGTGACATCCAGAAAAACCATCTCTCAGACTAAGAAAGTCCATTTCCTTAAAATATCTGGGAAGAGAAAGAAACATCTATTCCCAAACTGATGCATGTATCATTTCTGTTGCACGTGTTCCTATTTTGTAGGTAAGCCTTCTCTTTCACTCCATTTGTGCTTCTAAGGTCCTGAAGACCCCTATGGGTCCCACCCTCAAAACAAAGGCTGCTCTTTCTTTTTACATGGGCAGAAACAGATTTGTGAGACACTTCCTCAGGTAGGCTTTATCATTTGTTGACAAGTCTAAGGCCACTCCAGCTATCTAACATTACTGAAGCCTATACTTCAGCTTTGCTCTTGGTGCCTCTTTCATATCCTGGTGTTCTGTTCAGTCCCCATCGCAGTGGGAATTGCACAGCCCATTTTGAATATGCAGATCTCAGTAAAGGAAGTTAGGTACATTTTCTTGCAGAATTTTATAGCAATTTGCTTCAGGAGGCAAAAGTCCCATAGTGCTGATGAACACTCAGGGAGCAAAGACCTCTTGTAAGTCACCTTGTAGCCTTGATTGAAGAAGATTGCTTGTTCTATTTTCAGTCTTCAATCAGTAGCTCTTTGTTTCACTCTTTTTAATATATAGGCCATGCCTGCTATTGATCCACACATTTTTCAGCATAGTATGTAGTTACCTCAGTCTATAGAATTAGTCAGAAAAGCTCAAGAGATCAGGAGATAATTGAGCAAGAAAAATAATTGATGTAATTTCTGTACTTTTTACTTCAGGAGAGTCAAAAGAAAACTGAAGGGCAAGAAACACTTTTGAACCACAAGAAAATGGTTTTTGAAAACTTTTCTACGAAAAACTTTAAACTGTTGCCTAATTTGAGATTTCGCATCCTCATTTAGGGATAAAAGATGACAAAAACAAGATTTCAAGAGTTCACAACTCTACATTAACCTCAACTCAGAGAATATTACATAAATGAAAAGGTAACAATACAGTACTAATGCAAAAAAATATTTTTATGTATGCCTATCTAGTGAAAAGGACAAGGGAAGAGTTGTGTAAGACTACTGCTGTGACTCCTTGAATTCATCTAGATTTACATGGAGAAAGATTACTATGTAAAGCAACACAGCTGCATTCACCCTGCATTCATTACTTGTATGAATATCACCTTCTCCCCTGCTCCAAAGATAGTGGAGATGATGGTCAGGGCTGCTCGGACAGCTGTAGCTCAAGCAAGAACTTCTTTTTCCTTTGGGAAATGTTGTCTATTGTTTTAAGTCTACTAAGCCTGCTCTCCAGACACACTCTGTCCCTCTTCTTTCCCAAATGGAAGGTACAGCAGGAGTGCAAAAAGGAGCCCTCCACAAGGGTCTCTTTACAAGCCACAGCCACACCTGTTGCCTTATCTAAGCAACAGAAAAGTCAGAGTTTGAAAGAGCCTCTGAGGGGACAGCCCAAAGACATGATACTACACTGTGGTATAGGTAGGGCAGGAAGTATCATATATAGTTCTAAATACCCAAACATCAAATCCAACACAATCAATAGGGATTATATCCTGCTCTCTCGTAGCAGAATCCCTCAGAGCCATGAAGAAAGGACTACCATATTCATTTGGTGTATAAAATGACTGCTTCCCATACCCTGCTAAAAAGCTGCAGTTTTTTTTTTCTTGTGGCAAATAGATACTCTATTAAAGCACATTGGTTCTTTGTATTCATAGATTCACATCTGAATTACTACCAAACCTATTGTTTTACAAATGTTCAGTATTCAGTGGTATGTCGAGTAGCTTAATCATGTTATGGAGGCATCACAGCAGGGTCTCTAACCTAGAAGAAAGATGACTTTCAAATTATCTTTTTCCATTTTTTTCACAGTATATCCTTTGTGGACTATATTGAATGTAAATACGACATAATATGTCATTACTGCCAAAATGGAACCAGAAATAGCATTATTCAGACTTAAGAATGGACTAACTGGAAGATAACATGAGGCTTTGGCAATACCTTACCTTGAACAGAAAATTCTGCAGCTCTGAGTTTGGTCCTGTTTGATGTTTCTGTCACCTGTCCTCTAGACTCAGGAACAATCCACACACAGGTGCATTGGTTACACTGACCTCCCCTGGCTGTGATTCTGAGCACTGCAGTATTAGCAGTTATAGGAGGAGAGAAAACTGTCGTCAAACCTCAGGACAGTATTTCTGGTGGCTGCAGAGCTTCTCCTGTATCTGCCCTAGATGTATGGTGACAATAATAGCTGATGTAGTTGAACTAACCCAGATGAGACATATTCAAGGCAGGTCCTCTAACAGATTCCTTTACAAGCTCTTGCTAGTAGTGCTGCTCAACCCAGGCATTCAAATCCAGCTGGGAGCCCACTACCCAAGACTTCCAAGAGACAGATGGGAAATACCAGAGCATTTCAACACATCTGTGATTATCTACAGAGTCATCAGATCCAGAACAATCTTGTGTTCACTGTACAATACTAGTGATGTCCTTCCCTACCCTAGGCAAGAGAAAAAAAAGCCCTGGATTTTTAATACCTACTTACTATGTCAAGATGGGGAATTACCATCTCATAAAAACCCCTCATCCTTGTAGGATGTCAATCCATGCCCACTAACCTCGAGACCCAAGGGACCACAAGGACCAAATATAAAGCTTTCAATACCAGAAAGAGACCCCAGACCTTCATGCTTCAACTGGAAGAGACCGGTATGAACTCCACTGTCAGAAATGCAGTAAACCCATGCTTCCACAGTGAAACCCAGTCATGACAAACAGAATGCATCGTTTGCTACAAAGAGACTTGTTCAGGGTTAATCTTTTTTGTACCCTTAGTACTTGCTCTGGAATCAAAGGTCACTGGAGCAAGGCTGACATGACAGCACAATCAAAATCATTTCACAGCTATAGCTTGTTTGCTGTTTGAAACATAATCCAACATGTGTAGACAGCTGACATGTAACGCTGTAGTCATACACACAGACATATACAGAGGAAAGGAGGGAAAGGCACAATTACAAGCTTTGCATAGAGAAACAATACTGGTCACTCCAATAGCCAATTAAATATATTTAGGATCCTCACTTACAACCAAGAATGGCAGGCATAAGGAGGGATATTGAAAGGACAATTTCAGCACTGAGATATTTAATAAGTGCTCGCCAGAAGAATCAGGAGGAGGGATTGTTATTTTCAATCCATCTGCGATCACACTGCATTTGGATTCAACCTCATTTTTGCAGACAGATGGGCTGCAATACTGAAAAGCCACCCATTTTTTCCTGTGAAAAGCCAAGAGCTCGCCATTCACTCTAGGCTTGGGGGAAAAAGTGAATAAAAAAACATTTAAAGTTTATATATCCTCAGCTATAGGAAGTGAATATATTTTAAATAGAATCAAAAAATGCATCCTAATCAAAGAGGATCTTTGGAAAGATCTTCTAGCAGTTGAATAAAGTTTATGAATTCACCTACAGCAATAGTCTGAAGGATTAACCTAAGAGAAGAACAGTGGATTTTGTGGGGTGTGTAAGCAGATAGCACTGTCATGAATAGGTACACATTCACGTAAATATGTAATTTAGACTCCTTTTGCACTATATGAAAGGTCTGTGCAGCTTGTCAAGGTAAGTGAGATGCCATGAATGTAGGTCATCAAGAATGATAGGAATGTGACAGCTTGGCTACAAGAAACTATTAATAGAGAGGTTAAGATGAAAAGGAAGAGAGAAAGGAAGAGATGTATTAGAGGGGAAGAGAAGGGAAGGGAAGGGGAAGGGCAAGGGCAAGGGCAAGGGCAAGGGCAAGGGCAAGGGGTATTTGTATGAGTATTTTACAATGTTGCTACTTGACATGGATAAATTTTTTGGTGTTTGGAAGTTTCAGAAGGGCTGTTACCATCAGAGCACTTTGACATACCAAGTCTGTTCTACCAGAAAGATCCTTCAGTAAGTAAAATGCTTGCTTCCATTTCTTCCCCAAATGGGGAAACATTGCTTCAGGCCACAGGAATGGACTCTTGTCAAGGGAAAGATCATGCTGACATCACTTTGACAGATGAACTGAGAGCTGCAACAAAAGTGTCTTGCTAAAAATTGAACTAGTCATTTCTATCCCTCAAATACACTCACTTCCAATGGGATTATTTTGTCCTTCTTGTTCAGGAAGAAACTGTATCCAACACTAAGGATGTAAAATGCAAGAAAGATGTAATGACAACCTGACATTACATAGCTAAAATGGACCTTATCTCTTCAGGGCAATTAAGAATAACCTTTTAGCATTCTTTTTTCTACCTCATGTATATGGACCGCATTTGTGGATGACTAAGTAGATAAATGAGGTCTAAACCATGTAATAGTGAAGTAATTGTTAGTGAAGGCAAAAAATAGAGCTAGACTGAAGACGATATTATCCTTCAGCATGTGTAGCATGTTACATATTGGCTTATGAGTTTAAGAAGATAAGCACACTGTTCAAGGTAATCAGCTCTTTGGTTACAGACATTCAAATTAAGCAATTTGGATATTTATTTCTGCTAGTTATTTAAGTGCACAAGCAACTTAGTCATACAGGAAAAGTGTCTGAAAGATAGCATCCCCAAAACCAAACAGAGCCATTTCTGTCATAATTTTGTTTTGCCTTGAAAGTTAACACTTCCTCTGTTACCTGTGGAACATGCTTCTATCAAACAAGGAGTTTTGAAATAACTAGATCGACAAGATACCCAAGAATATTTTGGTATTTTGAAGTACAGTGTTAAGTCTACATATGGAAATGCAAGGTTTTTGTAATTCAAAATGTAGACTAACACTGTATTTCAATGTAAAACTGAAGGTCACAACAGAAACTGAAATAAAGTTAAGAACACCATCAGAATTTGTAGCAGGAAAAGGAAAAAAAAAAATTTAAAGAGATTTTATAATTGAACAGAAAAAAAGATAAGTTGCTTATTTTTCATAAACTTCATTCTTTTGCAAGAACATAGATGTATGTTCTTTAATCCTGCAAAGTCCAGAAGTTTGAAAACAGTTCAATTTCTTTAAAAAAAGAAGAAATCCCATGATATAAGCCTAGCATTTCAATAGGCTGCATTTTATCTCATCAGTATTTTTCCATCAGCAGTTGTCAAGCTTCAGCTGGGAGGGTTCATCTGTGATGTACAGTGTGCTGTCTATATGGAATACAACATGCAAGAATCCTTCACCTCCCCATCTGCTGGGTGACAGAATTACAAGGCACCCTGTAATTTTGGTCATGCTTTGTCAAACACTGACACAAATATTGCCAAACTGAATTGCAAATTTTGTGGAGCTATTTATCTAATACAAACTCTCCTCAAAGAGGCATTTACAGTTAGTGGACTGTTCCCTGAAGAGGGAAGAAGGGAAATACATCTATTCAGGATTTTTCTATTCTGTACTTTGTGTTGACATTTCCTTACATTCCAGGTTCTAACTTTGTGCATGTGTTTATGTTTGCCTGTGATCATACTGGTGTGCTAAATACTGCTCCACAGTGTAGCTGAGATATATGGATGCAGAAAAACTTGCCATGAAAGAGTCTAATAAAACTACAGATTTCCTAATAACAAGGAAACCTAGTGCTTACGATGTCTTATGAGCTGAATAGGATTCTGAGAGGAATTAAAAGTGCTAAATTCTGACACAATTTTTGGGTTAGACTAAAGCTGCCAGTAATGAACTTCTCCTCTAATCCTTTGGAGACCTCGTGCTTCCTGCTGTAGGAACACTTATCCCTTCACAGGTTCCCCTAACCACAAATTACTCATCAGAGGACAAGATAATCTTCAAACTAGCACATAACATAGAACTTAGATAAAGAGTTTCTTTTAATTAGTTTCTAGGTTACCACAGCATATATGCCCTGTACTCTTCTGCATTTTGCTTTTCAGAGAACATAGACAGTCAAGCGTTGAAAGTAACCTCAAATATTATTTGGTCCAAAACTTTCTTGACAAAAGCACAGGCTACAGAAGATGGACCAGCAGCCCATCTAGATAACTATTAAAAGTCACCAATGCTGGAGTATTCACCACTGTCCTGGGAAATTACTGCAATTGCTGATTTTTCCCATTGTGAAAAATTTTCCTCCCATGGCCAACTCCCCAGGATCTCACCAGGAGTACTTTGTACCCCTCTTCATATTTTCCATGTGATTTACTGTTGAAAGGGAGTAATCATCTTCTTTGCAGTCCCACTTTAAATACTGGAACACAGTGTTAAGGTCTTCCCTAAATCTCCTTTCCTCAAGGATGAAAAAGCGGCTCTCTCAGCTGCTCCTCATATAATGGGTTCCCCTGTCCTTTGATCCTCTTTGTTATCCTTCTCTGGACCCTCTAGTCCATTCATATTTTTTTTTTCTTAGAAACACAGAATCATTTAGGTTGGAAAAGACTTTTAAGATCATCAACTCCAACTTCTAACCTAACACTGCAAAGTCCACCACCAACCATGTCCTTAAATGCCACATCCACATGTCCTTTAGATACCTCCAGGGATGCTGACTTCACCATTTCACTGGTCTGATGCAATGCGTGAGAACCCTTCTGCTGGCAAAATTTTTCCACATATCCAAGTTAAACCTCCAGTGGAACAACTTGAGGCCATTTCCTCTCACCCTATCCCTTGTTACATGGGAGAAGAGACCAACATGCACCTGGCTAAAACCTCCTTTCAGGCAAGTGTAGAGAGATAAGGTCACCCCTGAGGCTTCTTTTCTCCAGGCTAAATAATCCCTGTTCCCTCGACCACTCTTGATCAGACTTGTGCTCCAGACCCTTCACCAGCTCCATCACTCTTCTCTGGACGTGCTCCAGACCCCCAATGTCCTTCCTGTAGTAAGGGGCCCAGAACTGGACACAGCACTCAAGGTGTGGCCTCGCCAGTGCCAAGTACAGGAGGACAATCCCTGCCCTGGTCCTGCTGGCCACACTATTGCTGATACAGGCCAGGATGCCATTGGCCTTCTTGGCTACCTGAGCATTTGATGGTTCATGTTTAGCCAACTGTCAATCAGCAGCCCCAGATCCTTTTCAACTGGGTCACTTTTCAGCTCCCAGCCTGTGTCGCTGTCTGGGCTTGTTGTGACCCAAGAGCAGGATCCTCAAACAAATGGCCTCAGCACTGCCCAGAAATCTCTGCAGAGTCTTCCTACTCTCAAGCAGATCATCACTATTCTTATGTTCCATCACATTTGCTGCTGGCAAAACACACAAAGGCTTGAACATATTCTGCGCTTGACATTTTGACTCTATTTGTCATTTAGTGACACAACTCAAAATGTAGCTGTTCTTAACAAATTCAGGAAAAATCACAACCTTCCTTCTCGCCCAAACTCTGAAATGAAGGGATTTTCCCTGATTTGCCCAAGTTAGTTGTTTGGTTTTTTTTTTAACTAATCATCAGTTCTAAAACATTACATGTAGCTGGCAAGCTCCATCAGGCTTTCTGCTGATCTCCCTGCAATGTCAGCTTGTTTTTTCTCCCTCTGTCATTTTTCTTGCCTGTAATACAAAACATGAACAAAGTCTACGAGAGAATTGGCAAGAGCTTTATTTACAATGTAGATAATGTTACATTTGTATGCAGCCATCAGAGAAATCTACTCTGAATATTAACCTGATATTGCTAAAAATGTATTGCTAAAAAACAATATATTGGCACAGCAACTTACATATTAAGATCAAAAATCCATGCAATGAACTTGTCAACTTTTATAACTAAATTAACTATTATAATAACTCTAAATATAATCCTGTTTCTGAGTTTCAGGCTGCATTCAAGGCATCAGTCAACAAACTGCAGTGGTGCAGCCTAATCTATCACTAGCTCAGCTGCAGCTCACAATATGTAAAGCATAGCTTTTTTGACAGAGCCCCTTACTTCCATCCATATTTCTAGTCTTTCTTGAGTACTTCTTCAGGTACCTTGAAAAATGCCTGGTCTGAGTCTAATGTGGATTGTCATGTAGGATAAAGGATAAACAAGGAAAGAAGACCCCTTCTTACACTTTTGCATGAACTTTCCCATATTACTCCCAGCCCAAAGCATAGAAAGCTGCTATTATTTACTGGTCAAGAACATATTTGCATTCTAATGTTGCACAGAGGTGAATAAGAAGGTAAAGAGAGGATAGGGAATGCTTATTTGCTGTCCTGTTCTGACCATGCTGGAAGTAGAGTTTCATTTTAAATGAGGCTTGTGTTTTTACAGCTTAAATTTGAATACAGAATTCAGTTGTTTCCACCAGAAAGCACAGGCAGGCCCTTGAATACAGGAGTGCTACCCTTGGGAAGAATACTAGGCCTGATTAAGTTGTCATTATAGCATACGTGGTCAATCCTACCCTATCACTAGAAAGTGATCATTTTTATGCTTCCCCCAAATCTCCAAGGAGCCATTGGGAGGCAAAGTCCAGGTACCCTTCTTTCACAGGCTGGGCAATCAGTTCACCAACAGCAAGATGAACATGTCAATTTGGAACACAGAATCTAAACCTTCTGTTACAGACTTTGCTAGGCACCTCTCTTTGCACTTGCAGCATCCTAGAAAAGCTGCAAAACCTTTCCTGGCTAATTCACTTATTGAAAACACTAGCTAAAAAGCAACTGGGCATCATACACCTGGAAAGAATATTGCAGATAATAAGGGCAGTTTTGGCAAATCTGTGTCCAAGCAGCCTTAATTCTCTGAAAGCCATTAGGCCATTACTTAGCACCTGGCATCAGTATGCCATCCAAACAATGCGGATTTTTTGTGGCACTTTGCATGGTCATGAGACCAGCTGAATAAACAGCAGCATGGTGATTTACATCTACCTGTGTCTACTCAGCAGAGGCTCGCCAGCCGTTCCCTTGCCAGTCACCTAACAGTACACAAACTCATGCCTTCTGTTTAAAACAACATTCTGACACAGACCAAGGATTCAGTTTTAGTCTTTCAGAAAATGACCTAATGTATTCAATAATATTTTATATCCTTATATATTCAGTAATACCATGCAGTGCCTACCTTCCTGTGTTCCAGAACCCAAGGTAATTGGGTTGCAACAATACTGCAACTCTGTCTTGCATGTCATCCCATTTCCAAATGGATTTGGTTTAGTATGACATGATGCAATTTTAAGAAAATACATATTGACTGGCATTGATTAAATCACACACATTGAAGCAAGTACTTACCTACCTTGTGTCAGACATTTTCTCAGTCTTTCCAACATACAGATGAAGTTGGTCATTCTCTTTCCCTTTCAACATTTAACTCTTGAAGTAATACCAGTTTACTTCTGAACTTCCCGCAGTATTCAAATAATGTGCCATGAAAACACAATCTTACTTTTTCAGATTTCCACGGGCAGCAATTTTGAGACTTGTAAAAGTTTTCCTTATCTTAGGATGGAAATACTTCACCACTTGTATGCACTGTGACTGTACCATTTGTTTTAGTAAAAGTACCTACCGAATGTATTCCTTTGTGTGCAGAACACTCCAAGCTCACATGTCACTGAAGAAACAAGGTGTAACTATTAGCCCACTTGGTATTTTTTCATGCCTCCCTTTGTGTTTGATGAAGTTTTCCTTTCAGTGCTAGCTTCTGCCTTTTTGCTTATATATCCACATAATTCACGCTAATTTATTGCCAGAAAAATATTGCTTCATTGGAAGTTTTTACTCAATAGTTAAAGCATGCACATACCATTTAAAAAAATAAGGGTGAATCGTAGCAGGCAAGAAACATGACTTTTTTCACTAAGAGAAGTATTTTCTCTTTTCTGAGAAAAACTGCTTTGAATTACTGTTTTTACAGCTCTACCAGTATGTAGATAGTAGCTTACCTAGACATCACTCTAAAATGCACACATATTATCTTATTTCCATTGCTAAGAATAAATGCTTTTATTAAAAGAAAACAAGACATACACACAAAAAAGCCCCACAAAAAAGTGGCAAAATCTTTTATCATCATGTTTTCAGCAGCTAAATCTGATAGCAGCCATGAACTTCCTTTAATCACTGGTAAGAATTGTGTGCTAGTATGGTCAACAGTCCTACAAAATGCAACTTGCCATGTGCATATTTCACCCAAACCTTCCTTCACATAAAGAGAAATGGAAAGCATCAAGTGGAAAATCTTTAAAAGAGAATCAAGGTACCCTTGACTCCAACTGATTTTGGAACAGGCATGTCCTGACACACAAATATGCCCAGATGAATTGTTCCTGAAAAAAGAACAACTATAGCTTAAGAGAAGATGTGTTTTATTGAAATTTTTTTTAATAATTTGCAGAGTTCTCTTACAGACTGAGTCACCTGAATGCTAAGAAGTACTGGAAATATCAGTGGAGCTGCCAAACCCAGGTCTAAATGTACAGAAGAGAAAGTGCAACAATTCTAAACTACAGCAGATGCTGGAAGAAAAAGAACTTGTAGGTCTCTAGTCTCATGAATGCAAGCCTATGATCACCTGGAAACATGAGGCTCTAGCAAATCTGTTCAGATGAAGCATTTCTGCAGAAATGCTTCATCACAAATTCATCTGATTTGAATCAAAAATCAAAAACTTGCCCACAACAGAGGAAAGACAAGGACCTTTCTAGTCCCTGGTTCTATTATGAGATCCTTGACAATAAATCAACAGAAAGTTTTTTGGGTGACCTTAGAGCCATTGATAAGGGCTATCGCACTACAGTGACCAATAGAAGAACAAGATTTAACACTGGATAAAGAAGAATTACAGTGACAGGTCAAAAAAAAAAAAAAAAAAAAGCTTGCAGAACTGACATAAAATGTTGTCCTGGTTTCAGCCAAATACAGGGTTAATTCTTCACAGTACCTGTGAGGGGGTGGAACTTGGAGCTGTGTAGGCATAGCCAAGACACAAATACTATTTGGTTTTTCATCACTGGCAGGTGCAGGGAAAAGGGATTCTCTCTCTTCTAAGAAGGATGTCTCTTTCTGATCAGGAAATCAAGCGTGGTGGGCATAGGGTCTGTCCACC
Source organism: Anomalospiza imberbis (assembly GCF_031753505.1). Lineage (NCBI taxonomy): Eukaryota > Metazoa > Chordata > Aves > Passeriformes > Viduidae > Anomalospiza > Anomalospiza imberbis. The sequence goes on along the minus strand of NC_089721.1, from coordinate 59,938,419 downwards.
ATTGTTTCATTGTTCTGGGTTTGATGAGCATTTTGCACATAAATCACTCTTTGTACACTTTTTTTATTAGTATTGTTGCTGATGTTTCTGTTCAATTTCTTATCTCATTGCTTTTCCCAGTAAATTGTCCTTATCTCAGCCCATGATCTTTGCCTTTTGTGCCTCCAAATCTTCTTGCCAGCCGCCCATGGGCTGAAGAGAAGGGGAGGGTAAGTGAGTGAGCAGCATGTGGTTTTGGAGTCTCAGGAAGGGGGGGACTAAATATGGGGATACCATTCCTAAACAGATACAAATTTAAATTGAGGCAGTGCCAGGCCTTGCCTCTTGAACATGGCTTGGTCTATCAACCTTTATCTTCCTCCTCTTCCTCTCCTCCTTTTTTCTCCAATGACAGACATGAAAGTATAGGGAAGTAGGCTACTGAAACACATCTGGTACCGAAGCAGGATTTTGGTGACAAAGGTTTGGAAGGAATTCTAGGACCAGCTCTGCCATGCATACCATCTGCTCATTTCTGATCTGTCATTCAATTCTTATCCCCTTAGTGCACAGGATGGGCTGATAAATTCAGGTCTGAATCACTAGCTGAAAGAATAAGGTCTAAAGCACTTGAGGCTTTAGTGTAGCATCTTTTGGCTGTGGGTACAGACCATCATGCTGAACATTTGGGAGCTCTAGAGGAGATTATGCTATATGCATAGCCAGAGTCACACAGTCTTTATGAGTCCCCCAAACTGATTTTAATTGCACTATTTCTTGTCTGAGTCCAAGCTCACTTGTTTCATACATCTCAAGGTCAGAGTCTGAGATTTCACACTCAGTACAGAAGACAATAGCAGGAAGTTTCATGTCCAGAACTTTTAAATTACATTGGGGCTCTTGAAAAGCTCAGTTAATGATTGATACCGCCAGTTGCTAAGTTCAAGCATCGAGCTCTGATAGATCAGACCATCAAGATTTTTCAGTTTGGTACTGATAAACCTCTGCAGTCCCTTGACTTTCTGCTGTCATTTGAGAAATTGATGTTTCTGAAAACATAAATCCAAATCTAGATTCTTTTTCTCTGCCTGCCTTACCTGCTAAGATCAGCTTTCCACCAAGGACAAAGGTACAGTTTGTACAGTGAACTGCCCTGCACCCTGTTTCTTTTTCTCTATTTCTATTCAGGGGTGATGTGAGACAAGAAGTCTTCAGGTGTTCCCCTACTGCACTTTGGCAATTTCACAACCTCTGCAGTCCCAATAATTTTTTTTTTTTTTTAATTGAGGAAGATATTCTTCAGGAAAGCCAAGGCCTTCCAAGTATGGCATCTAGAGCAAAACACAGTAAAAAGTACAGAATATCCTCCTATGACTCTGACAATGGCTAAACCACAGAATATTTCAAACTGGAAGGGATCTCTGAGAACCTTTAACAAAAGCCTTCTCGAAGCAAGGCTAGCTACAAAGTTATATCAGGCTGTCTAGAGCCCTGCCCACTCATGTTTTGGAAATCTCCAAGCATAGGAATACCACGACCTCTCCCTTTAAGATTATTTTTTTCACTTTCTAAGTGAAAGTGCAAGAATCATAAAAGCTTACAGAGGGTGTTTGCTCACCCAAAATAACTGGAGGGCAAAGCCTCTTCCTCATCCAGATGTCTGGTATTCTTCAAGATCCACACCCCTAACATCCCTGACCAAACTATAGGATCATAGGAAGATCCTCAAAAATGGCTTGAGATGTTTACATCTGCCTACTTTCTATCATGCACATTGGCACTTGCACACCTTTGGAAAAGCACTGTGAAGTTCTGATTTGAAATTACAACAGACTGGGTGACACTTCATCTTGGTTTATTTCCAAAGGTCTTCACCCTTCTGTTCCAGGACTGTGTTGCTACGGTCATATCCCACCCTTGTTTCCCCCCTATAATTTAGTGACATTACTTGTTTTTATCCTAGACACCTGTCTGTCATACTCAAGAAACTGCTATCATCCAATGCACTCCCCAGCTCTGCCTCTGTCCTTTTTTTTGCATTATGCTTTGTACATAAATTAAGGACTTCAAAGAGACGATCTAGGAAAGAGACTTTCTTTTCAGCTTTCCCTCCTATTTCTGTCAGACATAGTTTGATGGTGACATAGACATTTTGCCATCCCTGAAACATAATAAATAGCAGCACATGATGAACTGCATCACATGCCTCATAGATTCAGTTAACTACTTAAATGAATGCCTCAGAGGTAACACTTGTTTTGGAACTGCCAAAATGGCTGAGCCCTGCAAGAAAACTTCCCACATGTTCTCCAGGATCCTGGCTTCTTTGCAGCCTTTTTCTTTCATCTTTGCATTAAGTACTTCTAGTCCAATAACATAACGTCTACCTGATTTCAATTTTATGTTTAAATATTAGCAGAATGGTCAGATTTTCTTCCCATTTTAAGATTCAGTGTACCCTAGGAGGATAAAGAAAATTTATTTATTTGACTTCATTCACTTTAAATAAAAAGAAGAAATCCTTAATAAAGCTCTAAAGTAATGCAGCATGGGCTGGCATTATTTTCTGGGTTTTTTTCCTGTTATAGCATAGACCTATTAGGCATGAACTCAAAAACTAAATATCATACTGAAAAACTAACCCTAAAAAATCCAGACAGCTCTTATATATGGCTCTGTGTAAAATCTGCTGAAGGTATACTTCATGAAGGTATGTTCCATGTCTCTGTGGGTTTCCAAAAGCTCTCTTCATTTCATAGTCCACAAAATAGTGATTCTGTGCATTACCAAAGTCTCATTCCCTGGAATTTTAGTGAGTAAAACCACTAGATTTTCTTCTGTGGTTTCCAAGGAAGAATTTCTGAACAAGAAGTCAATCCCACATTGCTTCATAATGATCATGAAGAGGGAAACTCTTACAGCTCACTTCAGGTTATCCATCATATTTGATGCTACTTCTTCTACTGTTTAGGTGGGAATCTAAGAAAGGACTAAGCTTTAAAAGTTCTAGGGAGGCACTAGCAGGAATATTTCCTGTCTTCCACCCCTCACATTGTGTCTTCTTTCTGCTGCAAAGCAGGCCCAGCTACTGTAGAGGTAAGCAAACCATTTCCAACAGAGATACAGTCAAACTTAATATAAAGATTTGGGCTTTGTATGAGGAGCCATCCAGAAACCTTGCAATGGATGTGGAAAGAGTTGATCAGGCCAACCACACATCCCATCCTTATGGAATTCAGTCTTCTGCAAACACTGCTTTGCAGCCAGGTATAACACATGCAGGTCTCACAGTACAGAAGATCTGCTGACAAGGGATGAGGCCACAACAACACTCTGGCTTCTTTGGTCACCAGCAATCAGGGTTCACAGAGTAAAGAGAGTCCTGCCTAAGCAAAAGAGCTTTTTATCTCAAGTCATTAATGTCCACATATTTTCATTCTGCTAGTCTCATTTCTCCTTTATTTTGCATCTTCCAAGGGCATGACAGAAGGTTATGCAGACTTTGCTACATAAATAATAACAGAACAGCCTTCAGCACAGGTGAATGGAAAAGGGGGTGTCATGCTGCTTCTGGTGTGGAATAATGCTGAAGCCAGTGACTGACTCATCAATCCCAAAGTTAAACATCCTGATTGTGAGGTGAAGATGCGGCAGAGAGGGCAAAGGACCTGATAAAGGAACAAGTGATACTGCTGATGACTTACCTAAAGATGCTGAGCTGACACAGCTGGCCTGGAGACATCTGACTGACAGTCAATTATCTCAGTCCCACTTTCTAATGGCAGATTTTTTTTAACATACCCCTTCTAGGAGTGTGTACAGAAAATTTTGCTAACTTTAATATAGTTGCTTCAATATAATTGCTTTAATATAATTGCATCAATATTGTTTCAAAAATACTGCACTATACTGTACTAGTAGTTATAGTTACCTGTGCTGTGTAGTAATTAATTCTGATTAAGATCTCTTAGTTTAATCGGTACCACAATAAATCACTTATATTTATATAAATATATCTGGTTTGCCATCCTCAAACATACAAGACAAAGTTGTATTAAGATTCAATTACACCTATACAATCCTTTAGTCATAAACCATTGACAAAGTCTGGGGCTAACATGGATCCAGCCACACAGAGACTCCTCCCTGAGAAGGAGTTAATAAAGCAAGGCAGTCCTTTCTGGACCTTGTGACTCACTGGGAGAGCTTCTCTAACCAACTTGTCTGAAACTCTGCCCACAAAAAGCAGGGAGAAAACACAAAGGTTAAAACAAAGGTGAGAATATCTGAGTTCCAAGTTTCAGCAGCCAGTCTTCCAGCTGGGCCTGTGTCAAAGTCTCATACACATACACCAAGCAAGCTGAGTGGATCACCCAAGTCTGTACGAGGCATAAGGTGTCAGTCAGCACAAAGGCCTTGCCCATTCTTGTACCACTTAGCCTTCTAAACACTTGGGATTTGCATCCTAGCTTTGAAATCCTAGGTAGATGCAGGGTCAGAGTGGAAAAAAAGCTGCTTTTTTATCAATAGTAGATGGGAAGTTTGATCCAGAGAAAAAGCTTTTCAGAAAATACCTGCCTTTGGAATGTGCTGATCGAAAAAAGACGGTAAGAGTTGAGCATTGCACTAGAATTTTGCAGAAAGATCATAGGTGCTCCATCAGCTGCCAAGCAAGCGGATCCATAATGGCTCTGTTCTCACTCAGCACACCTCCTTTCAAAATCAGAAAGAAGATTCCCTAAATTTTCCAAAGGAGTAGAAAATTGTGGGAAGGTATTACTCATTTCAGCCCTTGGCATTGGCAGAGGTTATCTGGACTCTAGACTGCAGCAAGACTGGACAAAGGGGTGAGCAGAGCAGTCCCCATACCACTGTGAGCATGACTGAATGCAGGTACACTTTTACCCCCACAAAACTGTTCAAAACAGGATAAAGTTATCTAGGTATGACACGTACTGTATTTGGCTTTATGCTCTTATGGCTCATTGCAGAAACCAAGAGGTGAGCCAGTGCTGCCACTGGAGGTTGCAACCAGCACTTTCTGCAAGTTTTCCCAGCGCAGGAGACTGATAGGGACTTGTAAACTGATGCTCTCTATACATAAAGAAACACACACATGAGTGGAAGGCAGGCTAATAGTTCTGTAGAAACTCGTTTGTTTGTTAGTGCAGACAAGAAGAGACTTCAATCCAGTTTTAACATGCAAGTGGCTGCCAGTCCTCTCTCTAGCTTATTATCTGGGAAACATCTGTGACACTTCATCTGCCTCCATGTAACAGAGGTCACACGACCCTCTTCAATGAGGCATTTCTCTTCCCCAGCACCTCCTACACTCAAGCACAACATTATGCTCAAGTGGCCATCTTTCTAATGGCTTGTGCTGATCTTCACCAGCGAACAAGTATGTGTTAGTCAGATCTTCTCTTTCCCAGCAACAGACAGGTTTGGCCCAGGTCTTCAGAGGATTTGGGAGTAAAACCTATTTTGTAGCAGAGGAAGAAAATTATCCTCCAGAGCTGTATTCCATGCCTCTGAAAGTGACTGGGAAGAGAGGAGCACAACATTAGGCACAATGACAAATCCAGTCCTGTCTTTGGAGCTTATTTTGCCAGTCAGTTGCCTCTTAGGTTTTGTGACAAAATAAACCAACCACAGAGAAGATGAATTCTGCAAGTTTTATGACTGGTAAAAATTATTCCTTATTTCCCTGATCACGCAGGTTGGAAACCTGAGTTTTGGATGAAACCTAGTTTCTCTTTCAAGTTTGGAAAAAAGAAATTATAGTCTGGCATACTCCGTACATTTCTCTGTGGTGTGAAGGCTGTGATTCAGTAAACCTAATGACCAAGCTTGAAGACTTGAGCAAGATCAGTTAATTCCCTGTTTAGGCTGTAAGCCCTTGAAGTGCTTTTCTCATTATCCTCCTACTTTGATTTCAGTCTCTTCCACTATGGAAAAACCTGACTTAATTCAAACTAGCAGATTCTCCCTTTTCCACTTTAAATGAGAAAGAGAGTAGTAAGACCAGTAAGGAAAACTTTGCAATCTAATTGTAAGATTTCTGTATATCCAGATGTTCAAAGAACACCCTGCAGCAAGGGTCCTAGTTACCAAAATACAGCAAATCCCTGCAAAAATAATAATATTTCAATCAATTTCTTAGCACGGTATTCATAAACCAGATGATTTATTCATCTACAGGCTTTTTTCTACATCTTTGAGTGACTACTTACAACAAAAGCTTTAATTTCCTGGGGAATTCTGAGAAGTAGTCAAAACTCAGTTTATATTCAGTAAAAATATCTGGAATAGTTGGAGCATTGTCTTTCTCTGAAAGACCTCTCTTGGCAGGGCTGGATAGGACATTTTTATTTCCTCAGAAAAAAAAAATATTAACTGTATTACCTTCTGCATCTTTTGGTCTGATGCTTTTATTTGTTGGGTTAGGTTTGGATCTTCCCTGACTTTTAGCTCGCTTCCTTGGAAGCTTATTAATATGACACCACCCTGTGGTATAAACTATGCCGCACCATTCTTCTTTCTGCTCTCCCACTGACAGAGGGATACAAACCATTTCAGCCCTGTTTTCCAGCTGTGCACAGATAATATGGAGCAGGCCATGAGCACTAGCTTTCTAATAGCATCCCAGCTACTTCTCATATCCTCTTTGTTATCACTCCTCATTTTCTTTTTTCTTTGCTATACTGCCCATATATGCCAGCACTGGTGGCTGAAGAAATGCAGACTGGTCTCCTGACCAATGACTCTTGGGATAGTTAAGGTCATCATCTCTGTCCTTGTGGGCGCTCATTTCAGTTCATCAATCTTTCCTTATCTTCTGTTTTTTATATAACAAGTATCTTCTGCTTTTTACATAACATGTATCTTCTAAACTTACCACGACACACTGAGCAGTATTACTATGATACACAGAGACCTTGTTTTGAAAAGTTTTACTTCCACCAGCAAGTACTTCCTGAGAACATCAAGGAATTATGCTACTACCTTCCTGTCTCAGAGTAACACAATGTGAATCTATCCAGCAATGGAGCCAGGAAATGTTTCCACTTGTAATCAGCTAGTCATGGACCTGGTGCTGAGTTCACTCACTGTCACAGAAACAACTGTGGTAGAAGCCAAGCTGGATCCTTGATTTCACATCATGATGACTTTCCAAACTTCACTGTTAACCCTGGAAATGGACCTGTATATTGCACGCTCAGAAGTCTTGGGGAGGACATCCCAAATCAAACCACAGTACACTGCAACCATTCCAGAAGAACAGCTGTCTACCAGAGAAAAAAGCATAACACCACCTCCAAAGCCCTAAAACACTTATTAAACATGTTTAAAGATAGAAAAAAAAATATGCAAAACCAAATGCATTGTATGGCAGAACTCAGGCTAGCTCTATAATCAGAGTGAGTGAATTCACACTCATAGGGCTCTTAATGAGATATTTGGAAGTCATTCCTTATTTTAACAGTGATCTCATCATAGTTTAATGCTCCTTTTTGCACCAGAACCCATCTTATCAGAAACAAAGGAGCCAGGGCGAGGAAATGTAGTGTAACATGTACAGACCAGGTGAAAATGCATCATCCAAACTGCACAGTGAGCAAAACAAATGTATCTGAAGGGAAAAAAAAAAAAAACAAAAACAAAAAAAAAACCCAAAAAAATGGCAAACAAACAACTGGGAAAGAAAGAAATCTGGCAGGTCTCAAAGAACAAGTTAATTATTACTAATGAAGTAATTAACATTTTTTAAAACCTCTGAAAAAATGAAATTGGCTATGCAAGTTCTAATTAATACTGTAATAATTTATCACAATGTAAAATGAGAAATCTTTGCTCCTCATTAAAGCAATAACTCAGAAGAACTTTATCAGGAAAAAACAACCATGGGAAATAGGACTGGAAAAATCCCAAAGAAACCAAGCACTACATTCTCCTACCATGACTAGAAAGCTGTTTCTGCATCATTTTATCTGATGGATTAAAAAAAAAAAAAACCTGTTATTTCTTTAGAGGAAGAAATTCTACCCCAGCCCACCCCCAAGAAGGAATACAGATTTTTATCTACCAGATATCTGAAATCTGTCCACTTTTCCCCTCCCCCTCCCTACACCAGTATGAACTTTGCCATCACATGCATGGAGAACAGTCATCTCTTCCTTCAGTAGTAAATATGGAGATGTTTCAAGTCTGTGTACAGTCATGGATAGTTTAATCTGACCCTGCTCAAGCAGGGAAGTTGAAGACCTCAAGAGGTCTCTTTTAGTTCCTGATATTCTGTGCTTCTGTGATAAAAGAACAGGAATATCCAAACCAGCAGGCAGTATCTGTCAGGTAAGAGTTTGGCCCAAGACAGACAATCTTGCTTTTCTGGGATGGAAAGAAGCTGCTTGAAGACTTCATTAGTTCACATTCTCTGGCAGTCATGACAAATTTTGTCAGACAGTTCTGTCCTCATGTATTATAGACAGCTCATTCAGGAATCTGCCTCAATACAAGATATTGGGATGGTATGGAGTAAAAACCGAGTTCTAAAATGCAACCATCATCTCCATGTCCACTTGGTGCAGCAAGGGACTCTGCTGTCACTGCTGTGACACCTCACCGCACAAAACGAACATAGCACATGGTCCAGATGGTAGCTGTGCTCACAGCTGAAAAGGCAAGAGCAACTGAAGGACAAAGAAAGATTCATAAAGCTTTTTCCTGAGTGCTAAGGAAATTCTGGGCTGTTGTTGGTTGAATCACAAATAACAGTTTGCTGTCTGCTGTGTGCCTGCAACAACAACAAAAGCTTCCAGGGCCTCCACTCTTTTAGTTGTTTTACCAGTTTCAGGTGCACTTTAGGACTTAGATCAATTACCATGAAAAAGTAAGAAGTGCAACAATAGCAATATTTCCTATAGTGTATTCTTCTCTCACCACAGTGAATTATGAGCAGGCTGAGTGTCTAAATATCAAAAAGGGATTTTAATTTTCTGCATATGTAAAATTTTCTTCAGGATGATACATGAAAAGCTGTAGATGAGAATAACTGGCCTACAAGGAAGCCATTAAAAGCTGGATACTTAATGTTTCCTCAAATCTCTCATCCTCTTCATGATCCTACTCACACCTGCTGAACATCAAATCTAAATGGTGTTTTCTTTCCCTTGCACTCTGGTGACTGAACTGTAAACTGACTCTTTTTCTCCAATCAAGGCATCCTATCAAATGTGGTTAGCACCACGTTAAGAAAAAGAAACTCACTGTTCTTCTCCAAAACTACTCAGATAAGGGCAATAGCCAGTAATTTCATCTGCTATAACTCATATCCACAGCCAAAATACCAAGGAAAAACCTAGAACTTCTCTGCTTCAAACAAATCAGCATCCAGATGTGTATTTTTTCCTCACAGAAAGTAATTTTTCACTGGCTATTGTGGCCTGAAGAACAAGGTGTCACTAATGGGATTTTCTTTGGAGGAGAATACCAAATGGAAAGGCACAGCCAACACTGTTTACCTGAGATCCTCCAACAGTTTCATAAAGACAATTGTGGACTACAGACTATGGCTGTTTTATAGACAAAAACTATCAATGTTTACACCACAGAAGCATGTTAACATCTTGAACTAAGTTTTGCTGTGTAACTTCTTCATGGAAGACAAGGAAATATTTGTGTTTTTACTAGCAGGTTGACTACCATCCTGGTAAACCCTTTCTAATATACCTTGGCTCCAGGTATGGGCAAATTGTTGCAAGGCAAAATTACTTTTACTAGAGGAAGGCAAGAGAAGCAAGCCAGTTCTATAACCTGCACAAAATACAAGGCTCCTGGAAAAAGAAAAAATAAAACAAAACAAAGAAACAAACAAACCCCCACCCAAAACAAAAGCAAGAACAAAACAAAAATGAAAAATGAAACACAGCAAGAAAAGCACTTGTGCATTATACTTGTACAGAATTTTCAGTTTAATGTCAGAAGAATTTTTATTGCCATCTCAGGCAAAAAAAGAGCCTAGACTTGACATATTCCAAGACCGATCTTTATTCTGACAATTTTACAGATATCTTGTGCTAAAACTGTTATATTGAGTTCAATAATAGAGGAAGTCTGAATTCCCAGCCCATGAAAGTGTTTATTGGCTTAAGTAATGATTTAAACATCTAGAAAGACTCTTGGAAGTTCTTAGGTCTCATAGCCACCAACATGATACTTGTACATAGTCAAGTGTCTGTTTTTACCAAATGACAGAGGGACTTATGGAAAAAATTATGCTGGAAAAGGTGGGCAGTTTTTTTACACCATCCCATTTTGCTAAGAGCTGAAGTTCAGATATTGCTAAGCATGTACCTTTAGATTTGTTAATTTAGATTTGTTTCAAACAAGTGGCTGTCACAAAACCAGTAAAGAGCAAAGATGCAACTGCCCAATTTCTGCTCTTCTATAAAGACTTTCCCACTTCAGCCTAAATCATTTGATTTACCCATCTGTTTCCACCATTTGAGCTTTTTTTCTCCATTTTTAAAATTAATTATATCTTTTTCAGATTAGCTTAAAAACTAAGTGAACACAACAATAATAATAACAATAGTAATAATACTTTGAATTTACCAAGAGGGAGCTGTCTCTTTCATCTGAAAGCAAAAAAGATAGAGACAGCTAATCTGTTTTCTTTGTTTCTAATCTGTTTTCTTTGTTGCTTTTCTTTAAGAACCTTCTTTCTAATCAAATATGTGGGGCAGTGACCTGGGTTCCTATCTAAAGCTACACTCATCAACTTGTATAAAATCATCATACCTGAGTAAACTGGGGAAAGAACAAACAAGTGAACCATAATCTAATTATTCCAAATACATTGTTATTTTGCTGCAAATTTAGCAGTATCATTCCATCTTCTTTAATATCTGAGTTGCTGTTGTTCATTCTTCACATTGCCAGCAGATCATAGGCAGATGACTGGCAAATAATGGAGCTTTCAAAACTCATCCTGCTTCTTCTTCCTTACATCAGAAAAATAACTATTTATTTAGGTAAGAGAGCATTTTCTATGGCTCCTTAACTGATTTAGTGAATATTCAGAGACAGCTTTGCAGAAATAGAAAGGTTTATGGTAAGTAAACAAATAAATTCCATTCATTTATGACGGCTAAGCAAGTGTTGTATAGCAAGAAAACTGTACAGAGGCTGTGCTCTTGATTGATCAGATTCAATTACTGCTCAGGATCAGAGCTAGTGCTTTCAAGAGTCCCATTTCCTACAAGTGCTTTTCAAGAGTCTTTGTGAGTCTGCTTCAACAGCACAGCAGTGTACCCTGTGTCTTTCACAAGGTCCTCTTAAGAGTACCAGGAGACAATGTGGATTTTGCCACCAAGAATGAGATTTCCCACTTTCATTATGCAACCGTCTTCAATAACAACTTCTTGAACATTTGAAATGTGCCCTGGGAAACACGCACCTCAGAAGAATTCCTTTAGGTGTGGGGGCATTACAGATCTTACTGCATTTCCACATTCCTATTTAAATTCCAGCAAATCAGCTGGAAGGTCAAGTGAAGGGATGAGGACCAGGATACAAAGCCCTCAGGCACTAATGGATCTTCAGGCAACATCCAGCAGGCTGGTGGAACACCTGCATGTAGTGCTGCAGACACTGGAAGGTTCCAAAGGTTCAAGGATAGGCTGGGCAAGCTCTTGGCAGATAATTCCAGTGAGGATCATTAAATACAGAAAACCTACCTATATTCAGAAAGCCACTAGACTAAAAGTAGAGAATGAGAAGGATGGGAAAATATTAGTGGAAGTTATTATTTTGCCTTGTACTTCTATTTTCATAAAAAGCATTCCTTTGGTCAGCACTGGAGACAGGATGCAGAAATACAACAGACCATTGGTTTGATACAGTGTAGACCTGCCCTCCTATACACCTTTCTGGAGTCCTGGATCTCAGAACAGTAAAAAGGCCCTACAGCGAGCAGATGATGTGAGATTCTGCTGAAATAAACAGTGACAGCTGCCCACACCACACATAGGATCAGAAAGGTCTGTGTTTCTCTACTCAGCCTTTTCAGAACTTTAAAAAACCTACACATTAACCTCAGTGGTACAGGACGTAGGCAGAACTCTGCCTACCTCTTTGCAGAAAAGGACAGCCAAAGCTAGCATCTAAATGACAGTAGGTAACAGCTTTTTGGTAAGATTTTCTAAATATTATGTATCCTAATTACATAAATGGACAGCCAATGAGTTGCAAATTCCCCAGTAAAGCCTGCCTAGCACAAGACATTTTAATTCTACTTTTGAAGTGAGTGATTTACAGGAAATGAGCTAGAGATTTCAGTGCTGACTGCAATCAAGACCCTTATCTTTACAATGAGCATGATTTATCGCCATTTTATGCTAATAGCTCTCACCCGTCATTATCACAAGAGAGAATATATGTCAAAATTCTTTATTCACTCTAAATCACACATCATCCAGGCTTCCCATTCAAAGTATCTGATTGGGACCTACAGAAGTGGAAGGCACAGTGTGCAGCACACAATGACTTTCACAGCCTTTTAAGCTCTCCTCTTACTTTGGGCAGCTTATAAAATGGCAGAACATTGTTTTGAATGACAAGTACAGTTCAATAAAAACTGCAGGTTTGGAGGTGGACATCCAGTTTTAGAAAATTGATGAATATCAAATTTCTGTCCTTCTTCAAACATGATATATAATTAATTTTTTACATAAACACTTGCACTCAAAAAAAGAACCCTTATGACTATCGGGTATGTACACAGATAACATTCAAGGATTTGAAAGTGGCAGCTACTGCAGACTGAACTGCATTCTGGGATAGATTCCCACTACACTCGCATAGTTGCTGCCTTCCCAACACATCCACCGTTGGAGGCAACACTGGGCTAGACAGTCCTTGCATTTGATATGACAGGGTCCTGCCTTCTAAGATGCCTTTGAACTGACTATAGCGCAACAGATTGCACATAGTTCTTCTGGTGTGCCCGCTGTTCAAAAGAAAAGATTAAACTTGCAGCATGAGGGAATACAACAGGAATTAAATCTTGAGGGATTTTTATGGATCATAGGTGTAAAACAGCTCCTAGGAATTAAGAGGAGCTAGTGCACAGAAACAGAATTTTCTGTATTAAGATTTGTCTGCCCAGTGCTTATTCTCACTGGATTTGAAGTGAAGAATTTCAGCCTACATGATTGGAACTGTGTTGTTTTCAATGAGCAAGCCCAATCCCGCTGCTTACTCAGCAGCACTGAGTGCCACAAGGTGGTATCTTTCTTGCTCAGCACTTTTTCACTTCCTATCAGGATCCCCTCTGTGTTCATCCTGCATCTGTTTATAACAAATGCTTTCCTATAGGCCTGCTATGCCAAATACCAAAAATTGCTCCCACTCACTGCAAGGCAGAAATTCTATTCCTGTGTAATTTATTCTGTCTTTACATTTCTAACCTAGAATACAGTGCAGATTCAAACCATTTGCAACCTTTCATTATTTTCAGACGTGTATGCTGCAGCACTCTTCTCCTACACAGATTAGTTAGCTGGCATCACCAATAAGTAAATGCATGTAACAGGGACACAGAAGCTGCTGCTTTTGAGAGATATATGTAAAATCTGAGTTCTTACATTTTGTGAACTGACCTGCATCTTTGTGAAGTCATATCAATGGAGAATATGCCCTGGTGATTAGAGACCTGCAATCTATTTTGGTATATGTCAGGAGAAGTGCAAGACAGGTAACCTACATGCACAGTGAAAGTCAAAATTGTAGCTCCTCCTCAGGAAAAAACCCTGTTTTCAGGCATGTGCCCTTATTGCATAAAACTTGGGACTAGTTCAGGCTGCAATAATCAGCGTTTGATCAAGTATATATCCTTCCCGGGCTAGCCTTCTTGATCATTTGTAATCAGTAAAAATATTGGTATATTTTTCAATACTTGCCACTTTATTATTTTTAATCCTTTCCAACTAGACTGTGGATGCTGCCTGCTGACACATGTATTTTCTTCTTCAGTACTCTAAGTTTCCACATGAGAGTTGGGCCTTCTCTCAAATTCATAGCTGGGAGCTATGCCCTATGCTCACCTGTGTGTCTACACTAAAATCATACCGAAATGAATGGCTGACCAAGACAAGTTTCTCTGTGGGAGCTTCTCTGTATGACATCTCCCTCACTGAGGACACCTGGTTGACCCCAAACTCCATTATGTGGATCACCTGTGCAGAGACCCTTTCCCATGACTGCTTTAGCCACACTCCTCAGACTGGTTTGGTCAGTGCTGTACAGGTAAGACCTCTCACACAGCATGAACATGAGTATAAAGGTAGCAGTGACCATATGCACATACTTCCTTTTGGTAATCTTCTAATAACAACAGGATGCCAAGAGAAGTTGTGGGTGTTCCATCATTAGAAGTGTTCAAAGTCAGGTTGGAAGGGTCTTGAAGCAATCTGATCTAGTAGAGGGCAGAAACATTGAAAATAGATGATCTTTGAAGTACCCTTCAAATCCAAAATATGCTGATTCTAAGGACTGACAAAGGATTCCCAATATTGATGATTCAAGCCCCCCGACCCCAATCAGATAGAAGCTATCTTCCTCAGAACATCAAGGCACAATGAAAGAGGAAGCATCACAAAATAGGACAGGAAAACAGCTACTAGAATGAGTGTCCCCATCCCAAGGTTATCTTAGGTACCCACCCTCAAGGTACAATCCCCACTCACTGGGTACGATGTATGACTAAAGTCACTCAAGCTCCACCTAAACATAAAGTAGTATAAAAATTTGTTTAAAATACAGAAATGTTGAGGGGAAGACTCCATCATAACTTCTGCGATCTGTTGATATGCTGGACCTGTCTTCTCTCCCCCACAGGACCACCTACTGGGTAAGAAAAATACTCTGTTTTTTCTTATTATCTCGAGGGGGAAGTTAGAGCTTGTTAGTGTATTGCTTTGAATTAGTATATTACTTTGAATATACTTTCACAGTCATGTATCACCTGTTACAATTTTATTAATAAAGAGAGTTACTCTAGTCAGGATGGCAAATTCACCCACTTCACATCTCAGTGATTGGGATTTACCTTTCAGCTTCAATTCACTCTCCTGTGAAAAACAGTAAATAACTGTTTACACCCTCTGGAAAATACCTTACTGTCTGGCAGTTCTAAAGAAGCAACATCCATTATTAATACCAAAAAGTGTTCCAGTGCATGCAGAAGGGATTAGGGTACCACCTCTGTGGCTGAAAACAGTGTAAGAAATCTATCTGCTTTCTAAACAAATGGTTCATTTTGCTGCTGCTTATCAAATGAGCCGATTAGCTCCTCAGCCCCAGGAGGATGGACAGCCTTCAGACATTGTAATTACAGGGAATCATAAGCTCCCCCAAAATGCAAATGAAAACATAAGTGTCTCTGTGAGCTAATGACCCCTAAGCCTCAATTCCAGCTACCAGCTGCTTATCACAATTCAAAATCTGCTATGCAAAAGAACCCAGAACCACAGCTGCATCTGAAACAATACTGGATGACAGAAACACAGAGAACTGATGCAAAGAAAGATGGGACATGACCTAGAAGCACGGCTGGAAAAGTACGTGACTTCACACTCTTCAAATGGGCCAAACACCCAATGTTTAAAATAGTGAACAAAGTTTTCTGCTGCCAAGAATAAATGCCAGTGGCTGCATGAAACAAGGCCTAAGAACTGTCTTATAAAGTGAGCTAGCAAATGATGACTGTAGCCTGGATCTCCTTAGAAGTCTCAAAATGTCATAGCCCTCACTGATGTCCTGGACAGCTGTCGATAGCTCTGCACACATTTTCAGTTTTCTGTCATGCAGAGATGGCAGTCTAGGCCAAGACAACAAAGAAGAAGCAAGTATAAAGGCTCGACAACTTTTAGTTTCCTCACAATGTACGGAAAACAAGAGAGCTCCAACCTAGTAAAGGAGTAACACATACGCTTAATTTTATCTCATGCTTTTTACTTTATTGACCATTATTTATAGCTTTTCAAGATTAAAGACACAAATCATTAGCTGGGATCAGAGCAATCCCAGTGATCTACATTTTCTTATGCTAAACATCCCAATTTTTCAGCTGTAGATAAAGTCACGTTTTAACACTGGATGAAGCCTTATACTGTTAAGGCAAGAACCAATGCAACTGTTTAAAAGCTGATTATTTTTTTCACCCCTTTTAAGTTTGTGGCAAGGTGAACAGATAGTGATTTAAAGAGAGATTGATAGATGGGGGAGATGGGGAATATGTTTTTAAGCACTATTTTTATGCACTTTTTTTAAACATTATTTTTGCTTAGATATTAAAACAAAGTCCCAGTTTCAAGCATAATGAAAAAGAGAGAAAACCAGAACAGATAAACAACTGAATGCTCAACTTTTTTTGTTGAGTGTCATGCCTCAATTGCAAATGAAACAATCTGATTAATCCTTGAGTCACTTCCATTCTGTTTCTTCCTTTCGGAAACACTACCAAGAAATATCCAGTTATAAAACTGAAAAGAACAGACCAGGTTATCTTATTTTGTGAACTCAGTACACTGTCTTCCAGTGCAGAAAGAACTCTTCTCACCACCATGCAGGCAACCTACACAAAAGGTGACTACACTGGCCACAATCACTGGGAAATCACACCTCCTCCTAAGAGCTGGCATAAAAAAAAATTATTAAATGTCAGTGCTGCTACAAGAAATCTCAAACATGGTCCTAAATTAGCACACCTGAAGACCACCATCGGTTTATTCCAGAAAGGAAGACAGAATTCAGAATTAAGAAGCACTGTCTGCCTCTTCAGGCGGGAAACTTGAAGTGTTTTTTGACTGGTAGGTATGTCCAAAATTCATGTGTCACTTGTAAGTTTATGCAAGTTACTCCTGTTCAAGAGAAGTACAACTGTCATGGATAGTCAGAAAGAAGGACAGCGGATTTTATTCACAGCAGCTTCAAGCAATTACTCAAGAGACCTACTCCCAGCATATGCCATTGTGCTGGTTTTTTTTCAGCTTCTGTAAATCCTACTTCTCTTCTTGTGAACATGGCAATCTCAACTATTTCCCCCCATATCCTCACCTCTCATCTTAACTATATTGGCCCTTTTTTAAGACCAGCCTCCTGTTGATTCTGACAAAGGACCCACAGCACATAAAAACAGCTCATGCTAGTTATGTCTTCCTTTCAATCAGAATACAAAGAACATCCCTGAAATACATACCACCATGCAAACTGCCTCTTGCATACTGAATTAAGGGTCAGATGCTTCCTGCTCTGATACGAACAGAGTACTCCTTTGAGAGGACCTCCATATTCATAGAAGGTTTTAGTTTGTTCCAAAAAAGACCAATATCCATCAAACCACAAAGCAGATTGAAGAGTACATGGAGAGAGGTAATAGCACACTGCTAATAAGCAATAACCTGTTCTTTGCACTTATAAAGAATCCAATACTTTAGAAGACGTAACACCAATAACAACTTGGTTATTGGTGTTATGTCTTCTTTTAATCACAAAACTCATAGATGCTTTGCCAGCATTCTAAAATCTAGAAGATTAGGGACATGTCTTAGTTCAAGGATACTGACAGCTCTGAGGCATATAATAAGACCTGTCAGACACCATATTCTGTTGTCAGGATACATCCTCACACCACTCTAAACCTTCCTTAGCTCCACAGTACCTCTCCTAATTCCACTGACCTACCAACTTACACAGGAACGAGCAAAGAAACAAAAAGAGTACACCACTGCAATGAACTAATAAAGTAGACCGCTGTGTAGCAGATTTGAAAGCAACTACAGACCTTCTTTTTGCAAACATTCCACGCCAAGGTAAACTGAGTCTGTAGTCGTGACATTCTGCCAGGAGGACAATCCTAATAGGAGCAGGATCTCAGTTATTGTGAGTATCCAGCAGGTATGGTAAAGAAACACTGCTGATGTTCTCTCCTGTCATCTTAAGGGAAGTCATTGCTTCTCACAGGTTCCTTAAAAGGTAAGTAAATATTGTTTCTTTGAGGGAACTCCAAAATTTCCCAGTTAACAGTACTAGCCATAGCCATCAGTATGTTTGTAGAAACTACCACAAAAAGGCTTTTGGAAAACACTTATTTTGCTTTGTCAAGTATGGAAGCTGATGCACAATTGATTTGCTATCAGGTTGGAAGAATGTGCTGCTGGTAGAATATTCTGCAAGATCTAGCCATCATTTTAATTAATGGTTTGCATGACAACATGAACACTTATCCTATTGTAAAGGGCAAACAAGGTGATGTAAGAAAGCAACAGATGCAAGGCTTGTTAAGAGACAGAATACTTTGCATTACCAGGGAAAAAAACAGAACAGCTTTCAAGCACAATGGCCTTTCCACAGTTCTGTATCTGGATGAAGGCAAGCAAAAAGGGGCTGCCACACAGAGCAAAATTAGCATTTTAAGTCTCCTCAAATAATGGAATGAAACAGACAAAGTGCAAAACCAAGACTGTCTACTAAAAGAGAAATATTCAAGTGCACAAGTACATGAACACTGCCTGCAAGGAACTCACTGGCAGTTTTGCGGAAAAGGTGAGGACAGATATCTAAATTACTGTCACAGCTAAGGCATGGAATACATGAGATTACATTTTGCCCTGCCCCTACAATTATTACAAGATAATGAGAGGAAGATCAATGCAGTGTGCCAGGAAATAGCTATACTGGAGTTTAAAGAGAAGAGCTACTAAATACAGCTCTTCCTCATCCTGACATAGTGTGAGTATATCAGGCAGAAAATCCTCCCACTCTTCTAAGCCATTGTGTTCTGCTGGAAATGTTTAAATGACCTTATAACCTTTACCCTGCTCTTTTTATTAGTGGCCATAATATATGCCAATGCTGTATTTTATCCTTCTCTAGCAAAGAACTACTACCTTTTAATCACTTCATTATCACCTTTTCGGCCAGAGAAGGAATGCATGCATACTTATAGGAAGAAGCTGTAAATGTTCCTCAGAGATCTGCTAGGGGAAGACACATTTTTTACATTTTAAATAATTAAATACTAGTCTCTAGTGAAAATTATACATGTTACTTTCTGGTATCAAACTGGTCTATCCATTTGAGTTCTGTAATGAGCTTGGTCAAGATCTTCAGCTGGAATATTACAGAGACAAGTTAATCAAACTGAAGTTGAGATAACAAATAGCTTTTCATGACAAATATATCCTTTCACCAAAATGAGTCCAAGTCTCTGCATCCTTTGATATTTTGTGGCTAACTGGTGTGAAGTACAGCCATGTATCTGTCCTTATGCTCAGCAGCATAGATCACACAGCCGCAAAACCATTTTTTAGAGATAGACCATGACAGCTAAGCCCAGCCTACTTTAGTGCCATGACACTGAGCTGAAACACTAAAGGCCTTGACCCAAAAAGCAGTGGCACTACCACTGCCAGTCCAGCTGGTTTCCTCTCACACATTTGTTGCTATAGGCACAATCTCAGAAGAAACTAATGTTGGATTCATGCACACATTCTGCCCCCAGTATAAACCAGATTAGGCTTCTCATAACCTAGAGGCTTGTTGACAATACACTGGCAGCCTTGAAAAAATGTCTAACTATTGACTGCCATCCAAGACCAAAGGTCAACAACATGTCAGGAATGAGAGCTAAATAAGTAGTTCTGCTTCTGATAGTGGGCTGAGGTGATGGTGGGAAGAAAGAAGAAAGCTTTTGGCTCACACCTTCTATTCCTCAATTTCCTTCAGAGGCACAGAATATTCTGGAAAACAGACAGGACTTCCTATATCACCTGTGAAAAGTTATCATTTGGGCCAGAAAATAAGAGAAAAATCTATACATAGACAATCTGTCTCATTTACCATACTGGCACATGCTTGTGACCAGAGTCAGCTAAGTCAGCCAGGTTTCTCAGCAGCTGATTACATGCATTTTGCTCTCTATCCTTAAGCAACAAGGCTGCCAAGGTCAGGCCAGCTTCTCCAAAGAGCTGACAAACTGTAACAGTACTCTCCTCTCATCTCACTATCCCAGGTGCTCTGCTTGTTTTGTTTTTGAGGGCACAGAACCAGATTTAAATGAGAAGAAAAAAATCCCAACAAATCCTGTTCTGCCCAACACAACTAATTTCTTCTTTTTTAGAGGGCAATTACTGTCGGTTTTAATACACATCTTAATGAAGACTGATTCATGAGCTGACTCCCTTATAAGGGCTTTGTAGTTAAAGAGACTGGGAATAGGAACCTTGTTAAAATAAAGCTCTACTGAGCATTTTGCATTTCAAGACAGTTACCTCTTATGACTTTCTCTATTTTGTTCTCTAATTAAAAGGTTAGCAAACATGAACAGGGAGCATTTTACAGAACATAGGGAACCTTAGGTCTCTCCACTTGAGCCCTGAACTGAATTTAACTACTCAGAGACTGTCAGTGATATAACCACGGCATATTAACCCCTGCATATATGCTCCACTGGCAGTTGCAACAGCTCTTTCAGCAGCACCATGTGAATATTAGCCCTGTAATCCAGACTGGTGAGGTGTGCAAATTCATGGTTATCATTTCTCTGTCTTTATCCCCACTGCTGGGCTCAAGCAAACACCTGGCTCTAAATTGTGGCAAGTATCAGAATCTGGACACACACTTGCAGGAAAAATGTTGCAGCAGTCCAAAAAAGGGTAACAGGTTTATTGGTGGGTAAGTGGAGAGCTGAGCCCTCAAACAAGAATTATTGTTTCACTTCCCTCCTTCCATCATTGTGGTGGTCCTGACAGATCACTGGTAAGAATAATCCCCAGAATTTCTATGAAGCACAGACAGAAGCTCTAGCTGTAACAAATAGCATTAGCAAAATGTCAGTAGATTCATGCTGTTACCACCCACCAGCTGCACCATTAAAGGGTGTCTGCTCCTAAGAAGTACATGAGAAAGGGATGCCCAACATTGCCATGGAGGTAGACAAGGGTGATTTACAGCTCTGTGCACAGCGATAACATGGACATGAATCACCCGGTGCCTTCAGAGAGAAGCTAGATTGGATTTTGTGTGGTGAGGAAAACAGGAAAGAAAGCATTATCAGGTCTAAGGCCTGCCCATGTTTCTTATATGGAATATGTAAAGCATTCTTGATCCTGGGCATTACTAAACAAACAAATCCCCTCTGTGCCTCCTCAGGACACTACAGCAGTCCTGAAGTAGCTGAGACAAGTGATGCCAATTAGATTCTCCTGTTAGGCACCACATTTTAGATGAGGATAGTCTTATCCTAGTGGATACATCTCAAGAGACAGTTCCTAAGCTCTTCCGTTAAGTGGTTGTAGTGCTATCTTAGCACAAAAGTAAATCAAAGAGATAACATTCGGATGTGAGTTCTTGGCATGAGGGAAAAAAGGAGACTGAAAGACAAGCCAAGGTCCAAGTCTGTGCCTGTCAGCTATTGAGAGGAAAGAAAATTAACTATTATAGTCACTGTAAAAGCACAGGTAAGAAGAGGCACAGAAAAGAATATGAAATCATGTGTGTGTCTCAGGTTCAAATTTCAACTGGCACTCAGACCATTTGAAATTAAGTGTGGCCTTCCCCATGATGTCAGCCATCTTTAAGCCCAGGCCTTCTAGAACCTTCAAGGTCTTCAAATTACACGAATATCTTATTATATTCTATGGTACCTCTGATTAATCCTTCTCAACATAAAAAAAATTCCCAACAAAGATTAATAGCAATTCACTCTTATAAAACATTTGAAGATGGAGAGCAGCAATGAAGAGCAGCAAGATCTTTCTCTTTTGCTCTCAGTGAGCTGTACTTGGAGCAGATCTGGCCCTTGTCATACCAAGGAACTGAGTCATCAGCCTTGTACACTGTCTCACAGATTATCTGTATACTGCTTCCTTACCAGCCCATTCCTTCCTGATAGGGAAGTTCAGCACAAATGCAAAAAAGAGGATTTCCAAAGGCGCTTGTCCATCAGTTCTCTGATTACTGAGAAAGTTCTTATGGTCCAAGATATGAAAGGAAGATTTTGCCATAGATGGAAACTTCTTTCCTGTTTTGCTGAAGCCAAATGGGGATGCAGGCAGGTAAGGAGAACGGCCACCTCACACTGCAGAGAACACACTTTCTAGCTCTGAGACAGCTTTCAAAAACAGAAGTGGCAACTGAGCAGCAAGACACTGTAGCTTAAATTGGGTAATGGCATTTTCAGATGAGGAACAGGTTGGCTTCCCCTGCCCCGCCATCAAGAAATATATTTACAGAATCAGCTTTCCCCACTGTCAGAGACAGAAGTCAGAGCAGAATTCCCATCACTTTTTTTTTCACCTGGTCAAGTCATCATGCTTGAATGTGCAGGTGGCAACAGTGGTGCCATAACACAGCAACAAGCCATGCTCAGCATCCAGCCGAAACAGACAAGAAGGTACTCTCCTCCTGGCACTTGGGAGTCCCTGCATAAATGTGATGCTGGGTTCCAACCACAACTTCATCCCTGCTGCAGATATCTCCCCAGAGATATTTGCCTAGAAATGTAATAGATTCTGTATGTCTTCAGGGTTTATGGGCTCTTATTGAATTCTTTCACTGTTTAAACTTCATGGGAAGAAGAATTTTACTTTCCAGGTTGTCCTGCAGTGAACAGATTTGCTTTTGGTTTGTTCCCTGGGCAGTGAGGGGAGAGATGAGGAAATTTACACAACACTAAGCTAATGTCATTTTTCATTAACTATAGTGTTTTAGCATGGATCACATGCTACCTAGCTGTCGTTAACTTAAAGGGTAATTTTATTACCAAAGATTTCAGGATGAGAGCTTCTCCTGCCTGGATGACTTATTTACCCTCCTAATGCCTCTAATGATTTGTCAGAGAATTTGCACTGCATAAAAGCTATAAATAATGCACAAGTGTCAATGTGTTTCATGTATTCCCTTCAAACAAAGTATGGACCATGCTGACCTTCCATTTGCTGACGTTGGACTTCTTTTGGACTTAAAGCTTATTTCAAATCTTTCATAATCTAGACTACGATCTTTTTTTTTTTCTTGTCATTAAATGCACACCTCTTCATTGAATCACTTCTTGCATTCCATACGGCCAGCCAAGGTTACTGTGAAGTATCTGTCACCCAAAAGCTACTAAACCAAATGTTTGTCACTTAATCCTAATCACAGTTTACAGCTAACCAGTAAGGCAAAAAATAAATTACTTTATCAGCTCCACTCTCTTTACATCTGCTTTATTCCCAAGTGTAACATAACCAGCTATAATTGAGTTGCAGTTTAATCAACTAAGTGGGCCACCCTGTGAGGAAAAACAGAAGGGGAAAAAAAAGAAAAATAGGGAAAAAAAAAAAGAAGAGAGAATCTAGGTCACTCTGTTCTGAAGACAGCAAAATAGATAATTGCTTCACTCCACAGCATCCATGCTGCACTTGAGGTATGTTTGAGATCTTATGTAACTAATATTATCCCTAGGTTAGCCAGACCATCCCTAATAAGATGCCATAAATACCTCTTCCATGCACATAAAGGTGATGGATCTGGAAAACAAGGAATATCTCAAGCCATGAGATTTTGAGGGGAATTTTGTGAGCTTTTAAGAGGGAAAAAACCCTTTTGATTATTTTATTTGCATCTGCAAGAAACTAATAAAAATGCTGGTCTTCAGCTGCTGTAGATTGACAGATCTCTGTCAAGAAAGACAGCTGAAATTTCTAAATTACATTATGCTGTATCAATGAAGTGGCTGTGAGTGCCCAGGATGTTGTTGTGCAGAACTGAGTGCTGAGTTTCCCTGGTCACCCAGAGATCATCCCTGTTGGGCTACATTAGTTCTACTGTCTTTTAGTTAGAACTGATTTTTTGAGCACATAAAAATGACCCAGTATAGAAGGATCTTGTACAGTACAAAGCAAAATGTACACCAAAGTGATCCCTAAATAAAAAATAGACAAATAACTACGTAAGAACGAATAATAAGACAGGATGCCTATAACAGAGAGAAAAAAATTAATGGGTGTTATTAACTCAGGGCAGCCAGTTCACAGTAGTCATCTGGAGTAAAAACAGGATTGAAAATTACACACTCTACATTTAAACCAGGGATAAGATTCACTATGTGAAGCAAAGTCAAAACTTTGCACTTTGACGTCACTTTCCTGTGTGGAAACAGAACATTCCTGTTTGTGGTAGTGGTTGAGAGGATGCATTTTAACTACCTATTTTAAGCAACTGTTATTGCATCTGCCAGCATAGCAGGAGCACATGCAACTGTTCTGGAGGAGAGGTGCTGAGTACCTGGCAGAAGGAGTACCACCTGAAAAGTTCTACCAGATGACATTCAAAACACAAAACCAGAAGTCCCAATCAAGCACCTCAGCCATGAGGCAAATCATTGTGTCCTCAACAGGATCTCAGACCACATGACCAAAAACAGTGTTAAACACCTTGACGTGGTGCTCAGAGAGACGTGGGATCTCTGATTGGCACAATGTTCATTGACAATATGATAAGATGCACAGTCAGAAGAAAGGGATGGCACATCCATCCTCTTCCAGAAGCCAACATCTTGCAATGGCAGTGATCTAGTGTTCTACCACTCACCTGCATGCCCTTGCTGAAGGTTTTGTTTGGGTAGGCACTCCTGAATTAGTCAGGCAGTTTGAAGGAGACTTGGTTGAAAAGTTATCAGCCATGGGGAAGGAGCCTCATAAGGCTACAAGAGACATTTGAGCCCAAGAGATTCAGTCCTGCATATAAAACATGAGTCTTTCTCTGAGTGTTGGGCCAGCACAAGGCACCCACTGAAATCGCTGCCTAGATAAAAGTAACTTATGGTCTAAGTCATACTGTAATGTGAGCCTGAATCTAGAATATTGATATGGCAGAAAGCAGGTGCACAAACTATGGAGTATATCTGAGTCTAACAATCAGGAAAATAGTAAATATTGGTACTGAGGAAGATGGAACATCTTATTTTCAGACAACTGTTCAAAACCAGGGAGAGGTCCCAGGGAAACACCTAGTTCTTAAATTACTTTTATCTCAACTGAAGTATAAAACAAAAAAATTACCAAATACATTGAGAACAGCTGTTTCTGTGTAAACTACAGGTAGAAGTCACCTGAACACAATGGAGCGAATTTCAAGCTATGCTTGTTATATACGAAACTCAAAATTCTTACCTGGGCTGAAACACCACAGCTAGAAAGATATCCATTATAGCCATCTGTTCTAGGAATTTATTTGTAAATCCACCAAGTCCTTTGAAATAAAATTACTTTCAATCTGAATCCAAAAGCTGATTTCAAACCATCCATGAGCATGGACATAATATAGCTGGCAAATCTTTCTGTCATACAAATACAAAGGGGCTAAAATGTTTTCAGAAAAGGGAAAATTTACCACAGCTCTGTAACAAACTCACCTAGAGGAGCACAATGCTGGTTCCCTAACTAAGGTAGGTTTGCATTCTAACATAATTAGACGTTATCACATATTGGAAAAAAATATCAAAATTTAGTGTAAAAATTAAACCACTTTTTAGGGGAATTCTGTTATTATGGATAACGTTACAAGTAAGACTCAAAGACATGAGCTCTCTATTGAGGTACTCAGGACCAATAATTATTTCCTGCTTCACTGGTCCTACCTCTCTGAGCGTGTACAATTATTTCAAATGCACCCAAGATTCAGTTTCCATTTCTTCCTGCTTGCTGCAGGAGGGTGGCAGAGATAGCACCTCTCTTCTCTCCCACAAGTCAAATGACAATAATTGCTGACTGAAGGATGCTCATGGCCAATTTATTCACATTATCCTTTTACCAGTATTGTCCCTCACATTAAGTAGTTCTTCCTTCACTGCAGTGTTCACCTCCCTCATGTATTTAGAGAGAGTAGTGGTGTCCCTGCTTAACCTTTTTCCTCAGCATTTTAATCTACCTCCATGTAATTATAAATTTCCTTTCATGCAGATTTTATTCTTGTAATTTTGCAGCCTAGGAGACATGGAACAGAAACTTTTGATATTTAAAGGAAAATACAGAGGAGAAAGTGACAACTGTCAAGAGAAGTTTTTAAATTATACAGAATTCAAACAAACAAACAAAAATCAAAATTTTAAAATACTCACCTCTTTTTAATGAAACCAAGATTTTTTTCTAAATATCCTTCTAATCACTTTTATTCCCAGCTAGAACTGTGTAGAGGAGGATCTATATATATAGGCAAAATCTCAGAATACTTCCTCCTTCTCTTCAATTGTTTTAATTACTTGTATTCTGTTTGGGATTTTTTTTTTAATTTAGAGAAAAAATAAATCTGAAGGAAACTGCAAAGAGAAATATTACAAAATATATACAAAATACAAAGAACAAAACATTTCGCTCAGACTCAAGGAAGAGTAGCATGCATAAACTTAGCTTCAACATAAAATAAATAACTGCCAGAGGAAAAAATACATTGGTTTGGACATGATGTCTTAGTCTCATGTAGTCTTTCAAGTTTGCAATATGTCTTCTTCTCTTGATTGCTGAGAAAAAAAACAAACTTACGTGTTTAAAAGCTTTTTATTAAAACATAAACCAACACAGCCTTAGTAAAACCTTTCCAAAGTCCTCTTGCAAATTAAGATTTTGATTAATATATGCATTTTCAAAGAATTCAAGAGACAGATGCACTTAGGACCAACAATGGAACAGAGGCCAGGCAGTCCCACGCAGTTCCTGCCCCCTCAGGTGGTGCGCAGAAAGTTTCACACTATACGCAGTAACACCATGGCAGTGAAGTAGAAACAGCAAGAAAGTTTCATTGCTAATTATCAAGACAAGGACAAATTTTCAAGTCTATTAAGACCAGAAGTTCAGCTCTGTCTAGCACTAAGAAGCAGAAGGAGTGACAGAAGAAGAGTGTTCACTTCCCATGAAGGGAAGGGCACTACTCAAAGCTGAGCATGTATCTAGTTGAGTCTGTTGTTTTCTTGGGATAATGGTGTCCTGTAATGCTTTCTATGCAAGGAGATTGGGAAAGACACCATTTAACATAGGGATCAAGTGACCTTCCCAAGCATACCCAGGGTTCTCCCACAGACAAGGCCAGCAATTGAGACAACCATCTCACACTCAGTTACCTTCAACAGAAGGTTCAAATATCTTTTCTGCTGGTCAATTTTGCCTGAGCTCACCAGCAAAAACAAAAAAAAGGGGCAGATCCAGGGACACAGAGACACGGCAGTTCAACTATTTGTCAACATACGCATTGACACACATTTCTTTCCCATCCTTCTTCCTATAACTGTTGTCTGCCTAACTCTTCATTGCTCTAATTCTCTCAGGAGACTGAAATTATCAAAACCAGCTCCATCATTCCCCACATGGACTTTTTTTTCGTTTGTTTCTTCCCATATTTTCCACAGACAGTAATTCACAGCCATTGGAATCCCAAATTTATGTTGATATTGTTGTTTGACATTCCTTCAAGGTCAGTGTCACTGCAAATAAGCCACGAGACTCAAATCATGATGCAAAAATATAAGTAGCTACTAAGCAGATTCATTCTTGTAGGCAATGACAAATTCAAATTGCAAAAAGATGCACAAAGACAGCAAATTAAATTTGTTGTTGGCATTAATGCACTTCTGCAGTGACAGCATCCACCCAACTCAAAACATGCTCATTTAAAAATACAGGAGAGAGGGGAACAAAAAAATAATCCTCAAATTTCATAGGGTGGTTGTCAATTTGTCTGCAGCAGAGAGACACAATTTGTTTGAAGTATTTTTTTCTAATATGCACTGTGATTTGTACCAGTGATAGATCACTAGTAGCCTTTGCCATGTCTGTAATTGCAGCTGTTACCCTTTAGCAAACCACATGAGCATCTGTTCAGCGATCGGTTGAAACTTTCAGCCTTCTCAGCAATGTTCTGCATCCTGAGACACATACTCTAGACCCAAAAGCTAACCTGAGAGAAACATAGCTGACTATTCCAAGCTCTCACAATCAGACTGTACATGAGAAAGTATGATGGCAACCAGCAAACTGCTCAAAGCAGCAAGTTAGCAACTGTTTAAGGTGCTGTGTTGCTTTGATCAAGCACTTGATTTCAGCACATAGAATGAATATACAAAGGCAGTGCAGAGGTGCAGCCTCACCTTAAAGAAGAGCATCCAAACCTAAGGCAGAGTACTTTCTGCCCCACCACTAAAAGAGGAGCAGAGACAGAGAATCTGGAAGAGCCTTCAGCATGCTGTTGAGGGTCTTTAAAGGTGTTGGAAGTGGGCATAGCAAATCTGCAGCTTTGAGGGGCTAACATATCAGTTACCACTTTATGAACTATACCCTCTTGCAAATGGCCTGAAAAACTATGAATTCTCACCCTAGGTAACACTAGAGCCTGTATTTGTGTCTTAGTCTCAGCATTGCTGTTCCCTCTCATCTGAACACTATCACAAAGCTCAGAGAAGGGACCCGGGCCATCAAACAGAAGAACATGCCTTTTTCATGTAGCCCTCTGACATGAGACAAGCCAATGGCAAAACACTAGAGATCTGTCCCTTTCTTTCTGCCAGCCTTACCTGCTTATTGCCATTCCTCTTCCAGGCTTCCTCAAGAATTTGGTAGATTTCAAACACTGCTGGAGGACTTCTCATCTCCATTCAACTGCCACATGAAATTTCTTGTGATACCATCTTGCTGCTAGGGTGTTTTTGTGCTGTTGACTTTGGGGGGTGCCCCAGGATGAAAGAGACATTCCCACTTCTGTTAGGGCAGGATGCCTGTCTTCCCTTAGTGGAGAACGTTTGCAGAGGTTAGAGCTTACTTAGACCTTTTGGAGCCCTATACTTACTGCAGTGCTGACAAATACAGACCATACAGTCTTGACTTTACTCAGTAAGACTCCTAAACCCAGGTAGCCTTCATAGATTTGATTTCACAGCTTTATGAATTCAATCTTTACCCTTCTAGTCAGAGAAGAAAGCCCTCCTATGTACATCAGCCTTCATAAACACCAGTCTTCTCTATTGTCTGTGCTTTTGCCAGCACATGAGGAGGTGTGTAGGTCTCCATGGCTAACAGTTGAACTACATCCTGAACTTCCCTCTCCTTAAGAACCAACACAAAGACAAGCTAGCATCTTATATTTAGAGCACCCCATTTCACCAGGAAGGTCTCAATAACTGTAATACATCATCCATTAGGCTCCTGCCTAGCTCCAAATCCGCTGCTGCAGATAGCATTTCCTATGCAACACAGGCTAAAATTTCATCACTGACAAATCCTATTTGCGCCAAAACCATACAGCTGGCAAGAAACCACCACTTGGCTTCTATTATGAAAGGTTAAAAAAAAAAAGTCAGAAAGATGCAGGTATACAGCAACAGATATTTAAATCAAAAGCATGCAGAACTTCCTTCGAAGTGGACAGAAAAACCAAGGAGAAGAATCCTTTTTTCTGCTAGGAATCAATCCTAGACAGACTACTTAACATATGTGAAATGTTATTATTTCTCCCTCTCTGGGAGAGAAAACTTCCTGGTTATCCATGTCATTTCACTCCAAGCAGGCTTTTGACAAGCAGATGGCCGGCAGCACAAATCTTAGTTAAGCTCTTTGTGTGCTACCTCTACAATCAGCCGAAGGTTGCACATTTCCTCCAAGGATACTTCAATAAGCACACTGCTCACAGTGCCTGCTTACAAGTAAGACAAACATAAGTAAGATCCCAGCAGACACAAGGGAAAGCTTTCTCTGATTCTAACAGCAACAGGCCAAACAGAGGCAAGCAAATATAAAAGGAAGCTTTCTCCAGAAAGGCACAGGAAAAATTGACCTGGTCAGCTTTTCATCTCCTGGTTTGGATCATGGATACAATAAATCATCTGACCATCACTGTAGTTGTTTCTCTGGTATCATCTCAACAGCAACCATTTGCTTCCTTGGAAGACATCTTGCAACTTAATCAAATTTCTCAAAGAAAATCTCTTTGTAACCAGTTTACATTAGAGGAAAAAACACTTTTAATACCATTCCTTGTGAAAAACGTATGCAAAAAAAATGCCACCTACCCCAGGTTCCTGCCTCCTGTCACTGGATCCCAGGAAGAAGGAATCAGCACCTCCTTCTCCACTTCCTCTCTTCAAAAAGCTATAGAGAGCAATGAGGTGACTCCTCTGCCTCCTTTTCTCCAAAACAGAAAAACCAGGTCCTTAGCCACTCCTCAGAAGACATTCATTTCAGCCCTTTCAACAGCTTTTGTGCCCTTTTCTGGATGTGTTCAACGCCCTTAAAAATATTTTAATTTGTGGGGACCAGAATTACACACAACACAGGTGGAAGTTATCTGAGAATGAAAGTAAGTGGCCTCCCAACTCCCAGCACATGCTACAGAGGTCTTGAGATCTCATGTCTCTGGCCAGATTCTCCAGTCTTTGTGATTTGGATGCATCTGACTGCAAAATGAAAGACCTCATGTGTTAAATATTTCAAGGATTACAGACAAAAGAGACCCCAGAAGTTAATACCGGCACTATTTGTTAGCATTAGGACTTGCAGTTTTGCATTACAGTTTCTGTCCTATTCCAGAACTTCACACATTAACAGAAGCAGTGGAGCACAGCCTAGCTGATGCATGAGGTCCCAGTGCAGCACAGAGGCCCAGCAGAGAACTGGAAATGTGAGAAACAAGAGTGTGAGTTGGAGAAGGAGAAAATAGAAACCCCTGTGTTTATTTCACAATGTGTTCCATCCTGAACAGGTCTGTACTGCCTTTGACTGCACTCAATCTTGCTAACTTCTGCAGGAGAAATTAAGGACTAAATCCTCACTTCACAAGCTACTAAAGTCAGGCAAATGCAGCAGTAGAATATACAGAAGGTCACTGCTAAGATGTTAAACAGTAGTGTGGTTTTCATTCAGGCTTATCTGGCATTCACACACCCTCACATCTTCCCTAATGTAAGCTTAGCACAGGAGCTGCTCTTTCAGAGCTTAAGTAACACAGTGACTTAAATCCCACTATCTTCATGAGGGCTTGGATCTCTATCTGTCTTCAAGAACAAGGGGACTCCTTCTGGACTGTGTTTTGTGATATACCCAGTTGAAACAAAGTTCTGGTAAGGGATGTGAAGTATGCAGTGTACCGCTGCTGGCATGCTACAGATGGCAATCTGGTTGCATTTGTCTTGTATCTGTAGTATTTTAAGAATCCTTCTGAACCAAAACAAGTGTCCACAGATTCTTGACAGAAGAAACAGATGTGAAGCAGAAGTCGCCACTCTAAACTGGTGCCAATAAATCAGCAAATCATGCCTGTATTATCTATCATAGTGAATATCTATCCAGAAACTCAGATGTACCCTTCCTCCTAGTGCTGGAGGCATGAAGAAGAAATTCAGACAGTACTATTCAAATGTATATGTGAAAGGATTTGCATAATTTATCCACAGGCTGACATTAAAAAAATTAAATATTTAAGGCAGACATTCCAACCTTTTACCATCCAGTTCTTGCCATTTGTCCCATTCATGGCAATAGTAGTAGCACTTTAAAAGGGCTCTATGCAGCATCATATTTAGAGCCACTTGGTGTTCTGTATACCACGATTTCACAATATTCTGGTCTGCAGAATGTTGCTTTCTGCAGTATGAAATATCTTTCTTCAAACACATCATGATCCAATATTCCAGTAGATTCTCTTCACTTTCCATAGGTTTTATCTTTTCTTTTTCATGAGAAAATATCTCAGACCTTGGCCCTCAAATCACCCAGTAACAGAATGACACCCAGAAGAGCTTCATGGAGTTCATTGTCCTCTATTTCAAACCAGTTTCCCTACTTGTCCAAGCCAGCAGTGACAGAGGAAGTGATACAGTGTAGTACAACATGGGAGTCAGGTGTTCATGCACAATTTACTTTCACACGAACTTAGCAAGAAATAAGCAATGCACAGTGAAAAGCATTACAGCTAAACTCCTTCAGGACCCATTCCAGATCCTCCAGTTCCTACTCTCTCCTGGGAAATCATACACATTGGTCATGATAACATTAGCCCAGCTCTGACCTGACATGGCAAAAAGCACTTCTAGTGTAAAATGTAGTCATTAAATGACTCTGATTGTCTTCATTTAAAGAACTGTCACAGGAACAGCAAAGTGATAAATCACTGTGGCTACACACCTCTGTCAATGTCTGTGATGTAGCAGGGTCAGAGGTACAAAATATGCCCTTGCTGTTACTTCTGTGGGAGAAGCAGCAATTTTAAGCCTTTACCCTCTTGCTACTTTATTCTTGTTTTACACAGCTAATAAGCATCATTACTTCTCCATGGCTTCTGTCACTGTCAGACAATAAATAGTGTGACTTCCATATAGGGTGTTAAAAGGTCTGAGAAGCACCAAAAAAAAAGCTACAGAAGGAAATGAGCCAAATAACCTGCTATTTTGTATTGTTTTTCCTGGACCACAGTCTCCACTGCAAATGAAAGGTTCAAGGATTTTGAACTCCAAGGAAAAGCAAATCTGATCATTCTATGCCATTATAAGCAAGGATAATATTTTCCATGTTTGCTTCAAAGGAAATGGCAAAACTCCCCCAGAAGCATTCTGGTAAGGTTAGAGCTACTGCTAATTAGCAGAGAGTGAGACCTCGTCTTCCTCAATAAGGTGACTGAGGAGGTAGGAGAATGATGTTTTTCTATCAGTACCTTATTTGACCACTCCCTATGACAAAACCTGGTTCCAAACTCCTCCACTGCTTCAGAGACCTGCATAGTTCTGTACAGTAGGGAAAGGTCAAAAGCAACTGCCTGCAAATGGTTTTCAAATCCAGGCTCTTAGTGAAAGTCTAGCCTAAACTTAATTTTAGGGCTGTACGCTGGGAAGAAAAAATGACTTACAAAAATGACATACCCATTATGCTCTGTCAAGGACATCCAACTGGCCCTCAGCCCTTGTGAATTTTCACCATCTGAGATAGCTGAAGGGTTAAGCTACCTTAGCTGTAGGTATTTGACAAGCAGAATCCATAGCAGGTCTGATTCTGTGTAAATTAGAGGACACCTTAATGACAAAATTGCAGTATTTTTTTCTTTCTTCCAGGAATCCATAAGAGATTATGAGAATGGTATAAGAACTT
Organism: Anomalospiza imberbis; assembly: GCF_031753505.1. Lineage (NCBI taxonomy): Eukaryota > Metazoa > Chordata > Aves > Passeriformes > Viduidae > Anomalospiza > Anomalospiza imberbis. The sequence continues at coordinate 59,905,276 of NC_089721.1, read as the reverse complement.
TTGCACCATTCAAAAAATCCTATCAAACAGAAGAATTAATTCAAATGTGTTCTGGGAAAAGCCATATTAAACTAAAATCAAAGAACCATGAAATCCACCCAAAGACCTCCCAGAAAGTGAGGATAATAAAAATGGTCACTAGCAGATCAGACCACGTACCCTACCCAAAGCAAGCCTGTCGACTAGAGGTTTGGTGCTCTGCTCAGTTTGACCACCCTTGTGGACACAATTCCCAGATTATTCTAAGTTAAAGGACCCAGAAGAATCATTGAGTCCAGCTCTTAAGTAAATCTCCCTTTGGATATCAGAACTGGCAGACAGAAAGGGTTCTGGCCCCAAAACTAAGGAAGCAAACTATAACCTTTAGTCCTTGGTTTGCTGTGCCAGTCTGGCCAGCTTGGATGATTTGCATCAGCTTGGGCTATAACTCCAGGGAGAAACCAGTGTCCAAAACCACCTTTATTTTCCGTATTATATTTGCACTGGGAGATCTTGTTTTATCTTGTTGAAACTATTTGTAATTTAAAAATAGGACTGCTTAATGAATTAGCATTTCCTGGATTTTACCACTCTGCAGAGACTTCTCCTTTATTGAGTGAGTGGGTAAGTTCCAGACACATTAAGTCATCTGGCAGAAGAGCTGGTGCCCTGGACAGCATCTTGACAGACATCCGGAGCTCAGACTTTACAAAAATATGCTTTTTGAATTTACCTTCTCAGAAAGTCCTATTATCATACAAATCCTGACCTTGGCATACAACATCTTGTTAGAATGAAGGTCTGCTCAGGGTGAATGTTGTTAAGCACAGGCAGACACTGCTTCCAACTCATGTTAAGTCACCAAGCTGCAGAAAAAAGCAGCCATCATAGATGTTATTCCTTTGCTGCAGCCCTCCTCCCTCCACCTTTAACTGCAGTCTGTAAGCAGTTATCTCCCTTTACTGGATTTATGGATCTCCAGCTGTAGTGGCTGTATCTCCAGTTTGCAGGTACATTAGTTCAATTCTGTGCAAGCAACCTTGCACTACAGCAAACAGTGCAAAGTCTGCACATCTTAACACTAATTCTCCTTCAAAACAGGCACTAAAGAGTGAAATGAAACACAGCACTGCCGCCACACAAACCGCTACCTTCTCACACAGATGTCCTCATACCTCACTATTTCATGCAAACAAATTCATCCCTTTCTTCTCCAGTTTATCTCCCTATTCAAAATACCCCAACTAAAACTTTAGTTGCTTCCTCTGTTCTTAACTGTGACAATTTTGCTCCTCTGGTGAAAAACACCCACCAGTTTCAGAGACGAAAACATTATTTCCATGCCATGGGACAGAGTCTTGCAGTAAATGTTGAAGTTGTATATGACATCAGTATCACCACACATTAAACATTTACACAGCTCCATGATTCTACAATTTCTTCAAAGAAAAAAAAATGAAAAATGCACACGTGAGATAGAGTACAAGAGAGAATCGTCAACTTCCTCTGAGGCCAATATTTCAATTTCCAACAGCATCCAGCATCACCTCAGTGATGCTTAGACCAAATGTCCAGGTCAAGCAGCCTAGAAAGTAACTGTGGCAGAAAAAAGGAACCTCATACCCAAATATTTGTTCAGTGTTTTCAGTTTTTCCTACACACATCCCTAACTTTTCTATTTCACACCATTAGGTTAAAACAATTCCTCACACACATAAGCTAATATACAGAAACCCATAGAAGACTGGCCTTAAATCCAGGTAAAGTGTGTAGGAATACTTTATTATCATTGCCATCCTTATTGTGGCAGCATTCTTACTAAAAATAACTATCAAAATATCAGAGACAGAAGTTTCTGCACTAGGCATTTTTTGTTCAGGATTTGGCCAGTCTTTGGGCCAAAAATGAAAGAAGGCTTACACACATAGACAAAATGTCACTCTTTCTTTGGGTTTACTCTGCCTAAACCAGTCTTTGTCCTTTATAATACCTGCCTCAGTGGCATGGCATGAAGCAAATCAAGACTTGCCTACTGGATATCAAGACTTGCACACACAGCAGGATATACATCCAGGTGGTGAGGTGCCAATTAGGCATGACCCAGGGCCAGCACACCCTGTGTGGGAGGTCTCTTCTCTGACATGGGGCTTTGGTCCCTGCTTGTTGCTGCCCTCTCCTGCTCAGATTCTCCAAACACTCCACTCTGGGATCATGAATCAGTGACAGGCATGCTCTTCCAAGTCCTCAATAAGCTATTCCAGGTGCAGACCCTACCATAGTAGACCGTCTCCTCTCTTTCTGGGTGGAAAGGGGAGGAGTAGGAGGGATCCAAGGCCCCTTGTTTGCCAATTACACTTACCTCCTAGAGCTTGTTTCATAACAAAATCCATGATTTGTTGCTTGGGGTCCTGCCCACCTTCACACTTCACATGCACAGAGACTGGGAATCCTTGGACGGCAGCCTGCAAAGAGGCACAATCAAAACAGGAATAGTGTCTCTAGAAGAAAAGGCTAATGCCTGATCTTCCTCAGCTCTCTTCCCACAGTCTTCCTCCCTTTGTCTGAGTGCAAACAAGTTTCCAGCCCTCCATCCTTTCAGACCCTGCTTTGCACGACAGGGCACCCAAGGAGCAGAGCTGCATGTTGGCGAGCGGTCAGTGGGTGGGAGGAGTCAGGGGTACACGATGGCTCCCCCAGACTGGGCAAGTGCCCGGGAGCAAGTGCAGAGGAGCAATGCGGTCCCCTTTCATAGCCTGTTTCCTGCAGACGGGCAGGAAGGAGTTAAACCTTTTAACTTTCTCGTTTCCCCGCCTGCTTCTCGCCCCCTCGGTTTTCAGAGGATTTGCTCCGAGGTGGCAGGTCCGCCCGGGACCGCCGAGGGGGCATTTGAAGGTGAAGCGCCCTGCAAGTGCCCGGGAGAACAAGCGGGGGATGCTGGGCGATCAGGATGCGAATGCAGTCCGGGTGGCGGGATGCAAAGTCCCCCACCGGAACCCTTCGGGAAGCCCCCAGCGCAATGCCAGCGAGGGCTGCACCTCCTCAGGGTGAGCTGGGACGGCTCAAGGTTGAGACCGGCCGGCCCCAGGCGCAGCACAGCTCCGGCTGCTGCATCCCACCCCCCGCCTGACTTCGGCACCGGCTCACAGCCGTGCCAGCACCTGGAGGGACAAGAGCTGTCCCTGTCTCTGTGCGCTCGCACCCCGCCTCTCCTCTCTGCCCTTCCCGGCTCGGCACGGCCCGCCCGCCCCAGCGCCGATACCTCGCTCGGCGACAGGCGCTGTGCTGAGACGGGCCGGGCCGGGGCAGGTGGCTGCGGCAGGTGCCGGCTGCTGCAGCTCCTCTCGTCTCCCACGGGCTCCGGCCGGCGCCCGTGTGCCCGAGGGTTGCCGGGGAAGTTGCGGGCGCGGAGCGGGGGAGAAGGAATGAGTCCACAGCTTCTCCCTACTTTTCCCCCGCGCCCCTCTTTTTATCACAGCATTTCCGGACCATCCCACCGACACGGTCCCTCCTTCCTCCTCCCCTCGTTGCGGGAGTTGGACTCTCTCCCTCCCCCTGCCTCCAGCTCCCCCGCCCCTTCACTGCACCGCCCTCGCCCCTCGGTGCTCGCCGCCGAGCAGGCCGGCAGAGCTCCCCAAGCCCCGCGGAGGGGTGCGTGTGTCTGCATGCGTGTCCCCCACCCCATCCCCGGCTGTCTCCAGCAACCAGGTGTCCTTGTGCTCTGCCGTGGGGGGAAGGAGGGGTGGCTGTCAGCCCGCTGTTGCATTTTGCAATTGGTTCCTTGCCTCTCCTCGGGAGTTAGTGTGCGTGCCAGGGGAAATCTGCAACCACGGCTTCCTGCAAAAGGGGGAGGTTGTGGGAGAGCGTTCTGCGTCCTCTGTTCTGAGTCCTGTGTTCTGAGTCCTTCCCCGAGATCCCCTCTCATTCCCTAGGTCCTGGAACGAGTTGGAGAGGCAAGGAAGAAGAGAGGGAGGGAGCAGACTTTCTCCTCCTCCTTGCTTCGCCTCGGATTAACTGTGGCCGGAGAAGAATCGCCGGCTGCTTGTCTCTGTGCTCTGGCTATCCGGGTTGGGGGGGGGAGGAGGGCGAGGCCGGGGGGGAGGGGCGGGGTGGGGGCGGGATGGGGGAAAATAGGAAAGTCGTCTCCCTGCGATTGCTGCTGAAGGACGCGAGTGCAGCGATCCGTTCTCCAGCCAGTATTCGGGACGGCATCTGAAGGTGAGAAGGAAGGAGCTGTGAACGGTGCGAACGCTACGTGGCAAAGCAGAGCAATATCCACTCCAGAGCACCGGCGCCCACCTTTAGGGATGCCGACAGCCAGCTTGGAGCTGGGTGGGGAGGAGACGAGTTCCGCTGCTGATCCGCCCTTTTGTCGCCAACAGGAGAGGTGGGACAGCAACCCCCAAAGTAACCTATATGGGTCTAAAAGGAAGAAGGGGGCGAGAGTGCAATGCTGCCGGCAGCAGTGGGAGCCCGGGGATGGAGAGCAGCGGCGCCTCCTGGGGAGACGCTGGCACGGCCCGTGGGCGACGTCGTCTGAAGGTCAGGAAGGACGCCGGGCCCGCACCTGGCACCGCGTGGAAATGCATGCAGATCCAGCAGGCGTGACTGGCGTGTCAACCCCTCCCGGCGCAGCGATGCCGACCATCGGGGCTCCGCAGTGTGCAAAGCTTTCAGGTGCCAGCTGCAGATGTGGGAGTGCATATTTCTACACTCAGGGCTGTGTCTACCACCTGGGTCTGCCTCAGTGCCCGATGCCTGTCAGTGTTTCAAAGGCATTTGGATAATGCCCTTTATAACATGTTTTAATTTTCTATTATCCTGAAGTGATCAGACAATTGGACTAGATTGTCTTTTTAGGTCCCTTCCCCTGAACTGTTTGGTTCTATTCTATAGCCTCCCAGAAAACCACTTTTGCAGATGACACTAATGTTAGTCTAAGAAACTCACCTGTGTAAGCATGTGCTACCCTTTTTCTAACAAGTTTCAGAGAGGAAAAAGGGTGGAAAACCCTCTTGTTTTATACCTTAACTCACCCACAGAGTGAGTGTTTTATACCTGAACAAGAGTGAGTGTTTTATACCTGAACTCACCATTCAAAAGGCATAATGCAGTATTTTTGATGCTTTTGCATACATAACATAGGAGTGTGTCAGCACAGATTACTGTGCTCAAGAAATGAACCTGGGAGCCTGCTGGAGCTGTGTGCCTGGGCTTCTATGCTATTAACACAGTGTTTCCAGATCTGTGGTGCCTCCCCAAGTGTCTATATGACTTTGAGCAGGGTTTACAGTTTGGGTCTGTCATATCACAGCTCACATTCCTTTTTCATCATATGACTGCTCTTAGAGAGAAGGACAGTGTCCCCACCCCAGACTACCAAACCTCCATATGCACACCTTGTTCTTGTATCCCAGAGTCTGGGAAGGAACAATTCAATACCTTGAAACAGAAGGATCAGTGTGAGCTAATATAACACCCAATTGCCTAAAATCAGCTTTCTTCTTCCTATTTTGGGAATCCTGGACTATGCTACATCAAGGAACTCCTGCAGCAGCCAGGGGTCAGCACAGCCAAGTGGAGTTTAGAATGGCTAGTCTAAAGAGAGACAGCTGACTCTCCAAGGGTCATGTACATGTGTTCTTTTTCCAAGCTGCACTCACCTTTTCCAGATTACACAGCTGACACAGAAAATCATGATACATAGCTCTTAACACTGACTACCTCACAGTTCCCTCCTCTTCAGGAGACCAGGGCACATCATAATGAAATCACAAACTCCACTGAGATACTCTAAGTCCTAACTTCAGTATCTCTACCCTGCCTCAAGCACCAGATTCCATGTAACTCTCACAGGATATACCTTCCAGATGAAAATCCAATCACTTGTGAGCCTGATTTGGGTACCTCCTGTCCAGGTGATACTCTGACTATTCAGTCAAGAAAGTTCCCACCAGTACACTCCTCACCACATGAGGATCAGGCACAGAGGCAAGAAAGGACACAGTCAAAAGAGATTATGTAGTCTATAGATCTGTGTCTATTCATAGTCTCAGAAAAGCTTCCTGAGGAGGCTTTTACCTCGGAGGCAGAGCCTTTACTCAATTTTCCAAGGAACCCAGCTGGAAAGATAGACTCATGGGGATTTGCTAGGTGATTTACCTGCCATACATGATGTCTGCTACAAGAGAAATAACAGCTCCTGCAGCCATGGTAATGATATGAGTAACATCACATGCATCTTCTTTCTGATGGCATATAACAATATCCTAGGTTCATAATAATTTATGAGTATGAATCTGGCAGTAATGCAATTTTATAACATTTACTGGACAGTAACAAATCTCAAAAACAGCAGTGTTTTCTCACTAGAGTGAGGGATAGAGCCTGCTATCTGTGAATGGCATCTATCCCAGCACCATGGACAAAGGAGAACAGCCGCATATGCCCTGACACCTCCAAAACTTCCCCAAATACCAAGGCCAGTTCTTAGTCTGGTTTGCACTGTGTAGCTGACAAATGCCTGCTCCTGATTGCAGGAATAGGCTTGTTCTTGCTTGCAGAACCAGAACAGTAGGAATCCACATTGTGACCTTGCTTGGTGCAGATGAAGAGTGCAGAACACTGAGCAAAGATCTCCTCCATGGAGTTTTGTGCATTGAACTCAGATTCCTTCCTTGGCCACCAGCTGGGAATCTGTGTAAGAAGTGGAACAAGCCAATAATTGGGCTTGGTGACATTTTCCGTAGGAAAATTTATATTTGGATCTCAAAAAAGAAGGAAGGGTCTGTTTTCAGAAGAAAAAAAATTAAATTAGTCAGAATGTTTCATTTCAACATCTTAAAACACAATGTTTGATTATTCATTTCCATATGGTGTTTGACTGCTAAACTGAAACCAATGCCATGTGAAAATGATACTAATAAGAAAGCTCACAAACAAAGTGTAAACGTTATAGAAAATAATTAAGCAGCTGCCCAAAATGAATATACTTTGTTTCTTTTTGTTTTTTCCCTCCTATCTTTTATTAGCTCTCACTATTGGAACTGCTGCACTGTTCAGTAGACTGCCAGCAAGACCTGCACAGGAGCAGGATGATTAGCTTTTTATCAACACAGCTATTGAGACAGAGGAGTCAGTACTTGCTAATGGTAGTTTGTATACATCAGTTGCAAATCCTTCAGTGGTTTAGTTCACTGAACACAAATCTACTGTTTGTTTCATTTTCTCTTCAACTGTCAATTCTGACTGTCAAAACATTTCAGAATTCAAGCCTTTTTTACCTCTTCAAAAGTATTGCTTTGTTTCTTGTTGTTCCATTCAACTTACAGCAGGCTTTAAGTAAGGTCTTTATTTTCCAACCACATTAAAAAAAAACCCAACATAATATTCTTTTTAAGAAGTGTGTGTTTCTCTTAAGCCAAAACTATAAAAGGATTTTTCAGCCATTTCTGATAGCTCTGAAGCTCTGGTCCCTTGAGATTTCTTGAAGATGAACTTTCTAGTTGAGCATTTGCTGCAGCTATCACAAGACCAAATTTTAGCTACCCACCATCAGAAAAACTGAAACAGAAATGTATTGATTGTTCTGTCTTAATGACATGTGAACGCAAGAATGCAAACTATATATTCTTAATTTTTTTTCTTTTATATTTTAATGAACACAGATGCCCCAACCTATTTTATAAATACGACCCTTGGTAGGCTGCCATTTACAGCCTCTAGCTCCTAAGCTGACAACTTCTTGTTTGTTTTCTACCTTTTCTACTCCCCTAGTCACTGTATTTCCATCCCTTTCTTTGTTTCCTGTTCTCTGGAGAAGTTCTTGCCTTACCAGACTGATTGAGAGTCCCTTCTCAGCAGGACTCTGATTCCTGTGGATAGGCATGATCAGGGAAATATCCTGTGGCTCTTCTCTCCAGGACTTACAGCTCTACATTACAAGGCTTCCTTGGCAGACAGAAGTTGTCCATAAAGCTAAGAATCCATCTTTATCACTGCAGTGATTAAATAAAGATGCCTCTATCCAAAGCATATCAAGTTTTTGTCATGAGATTATTATTACAAGTACTTTTGCCAAGAATTTTTCCACCAGTGAATAAGTCATCCAAACCAGAGCATTCTGGAATCTGTCAGCTTATACAGGAGTTTAGAAGCAAAGAAGGTTAAAAAAATTACTGTTATATATTTGATGCTGTTGAAACATTCTACTTTGAGGTATCAAAAGTGCCGCACCTTTTCCATGACCAAATCACTTTGCCTTGACTCTTTGCTTCAAGCAATACATGTGTGTATGAAAAATAAACGAAATCATAGCAGAGTAAATTGGATTTTTTTCATGGAGAGGGAAAAAGAGGCTACATTTTTCCTCTTTGTTGCAATTTAAAGTGCAAGCAAGATTCAAAATGTCAGACACACTTTACAACAGAATTTCTATTTTCCCAGGTAATTTGTGCCTCTCCTTCTTTTATTACTCTGTGTCTTGGAAAAGAAAATGATCAGAGGGAAGCAGCATACTTGGCTGAAATGATAAGCTTGGTGTCAGATGCCATGGCCTGTAGTTCTTTTCCTGTGTTAAAAGAGTAGTCTCAAGTTCTGACCTCATCTTGGAAGGGAGGCTCACACCTCAAAAGCAAAATGTCAATCTCTAAGCTATAACAACAAATATAATTGTTTAACATTTTAAACTTGTCATTAAGCATGAAGTGAATGTGTGCTTGTGTTATTTTAATACAGCCTGATATTTAGTGGGAGTGGGAGAAGCCACAGAGGCAACTTTTGAGAAAAACAAACAAATGAACAACTGCTCAAAGCTTCTACTATGTCTAGCAGAGCCAATACCTGAAGGCTCTGAAAATGGACATGTTACTAGCTGTTCTTTACAATCAAAGAAGTTGATAACACCTCTGTGATGACATTTTTAAGTAGGAAAAAAAACATGAGTACACTCTCCTTCTTCTTCCCAGGGGTGGGGAGGCGGCCAGTGGGGGGCCATGCTGGGGAAGATGAAACAGGAAAGCCTTATAAATATGATTGCTTAGCAAAAGATTTTGAGAATATAGAAACTATAAGTGAGATTTAAATGAAAGCCAGTTTTGAGATACAAAGCCTTAGTTACTGAACAACTAGAAAACAATAGTATAGCCAGCTAAAGGCAATCCCCTTTTGATTAAACAATACCCTCTGCTTGCAAACAAGTCTAAGGGTCGGAACAGACCCTACTAGCTTAGCAAAAGGGGTCCAAAAAGTAGTTTTTAGGGTTTAAAATGTAACACAGTACAGTAGTATAATGATTCTTAGAAGCTGTGTGTAAATGCTATAAGATTTATATCTTATACTAAATTAGTTAGTGAAAATTTAAATATTCAACACAAAAGAAGATTTATTGTATTATAACAAAAACTTCTCTCTCTTACCCTCTTTTACTCTGTTAGCCCCTCTTACTCTCTTACTCTTTCAGCTCTCTCTTTCGGGCCTGCTTGGAGCTGCAGCTGGCAGCTCCAAACAGGGCCCCTACACCCACACCCTTTACCATAAACCACATGTTCCAAAATCTAACTTCAAAAATCTCCCATCTCTATCCGTCCCAACCGTCCTACCCACTCTCACTCCGACGGGGCCATGCCGGTGCAGCCAGAGCCATGCCACCAGGGCCATCCTGGTGCCACAAGCAGCCATGCAGCCAGGACCATACAGCCATCTGTGCACGGCTCACAGTGAGCTGCGCCTGCTTAGCTGCTTTCAGCCAGCCGAGCTGCAAACAGAAGGGCAGGGGTGGCGGCAGCTGCTTCTCCTTTTGGGCGCCCCACATAAAGAGAGGCGCTGAACAGCGCCAATGTCGCGGTGGCTGGCACCACCTGCGTGGCTGCTGGGGGGACCCTGTGGCTGACAGCGAGGGGCATGAGGAGCAATTCCGCAATGCAGAGCCTGGATGAGATCAACTTTTCAGCACTGTGAAACCCTGTAAAAACCTTTCAGCTGATAGAACTTGAGAACAAACAAACCTACGAACACCAATTCTCTCCCGAGTCAGAGAAAAGGGAAAGGTGAAGATGTGAGGACAACAACACGGCAACACTAAGGTCAGTGAAAAGGAGGGAGGGGGAGGAGGAGATGCTCCAAACATCGGAGCTGAGATTCTTCTGCAAGCCATGGTGAGAACTATAATACAACAAACTGTTTCTCTGTAATTCATGAACTGTATGGAGGGATGCAGAGATCCATTAGGCAATTGAACACCTTGCCTGGGCTGTCCAAGAATCCTTCTGCAGCATGACTTATGAAGGTGGAAGAGCAATGAGTACCAATTGCCACCTCGACAGTGCACTGCCGGCAGTATTGGACAATCAAGATGCCATGATCCCCATCCACAGAATGACCCATGAGGTGGAGAGCCAAGGGGTGGTCAACAAAACCCACTCACCCTTCAACAGCTCCATCTGGCCTGTGTGCAAGTCTGACAGAGAATGGAGATTGACTGTGGACTATCGTGGCTTGAATGAAATGACTCCACTGCTGAGCGCTGCTGTGCCGGACATGCTGGAACTCCAGTACGAGCTGGAGTCCAAGGCAGCAAAGTGGTGTGCCACTGTTGACATTGCTAACACATTTTTCTCCATTCCTCTGGCAGCAGAATGCAGGCCTCAGTTTGCTTTCATCTGGAGGGGCGTGCAGTACACCTGGAACCAACTGCCTGCATTCTCCACCAAAATTGTTGTGTTTTGACATTGGCTAAAGCCAGGCACCCACAAAAAAACCCCTATTTACTCATTCTCCTCTGCTGTAGTTGAGAAGAGGAGAATGAGTAAATAGGTTTTTCTTGGGTGCCTGGCTTTGGCCAATGTCAAACCACTACAGTGCATATCTTTAGATACTACAGATACATGTAGAGCAATTACTCTTAAGTGTGATGCAGATGTTGTCAGATTAGGCTGTTAAAGTATTATGCTCTTTACACTCAGACATTTCTGAAGAGACTATGGTAGTTAGATGTAATCTAAAAGCTCAGGAATCCTCATAACTTCCTATTTCAGATTTGAACTTGATCTCCACTGCCTCACTTTGATAAGAAATCTAAACATGTGATAAGGTAATTTTCTAGGTAGAGCATATTTGCTGAATGAGATGAGAGGAATAGCAGTAGCTGAAAATAAATCTATGTAATCCACAAGAAATAGACATATATGTCATCTTAGAATGTATTTGTTGGGTTGTTTTTTTTTTTTTTTACCTCAGTGGAACTGTAAAAAGTAACTTGTAATGTCACATAAATTAAAGTATCCAGCCTGGTTGTTCCCTGCCTTTACTGGCATGACATTTCTTCTAGTGATCCATTCCGTGTCTGTGAATCAACAGCGCCACAGTATTGTGGGAACAAGGTTGCATGCAGGTAGCAATGTTGGAGATTCTATCCCCTTGCATTGCACAACCAAACACAAGGAATACAATGCAGTGAGAAAACCCATTTAACAGGGTATCCACAGCCTAATACATCACATTATTCTTTCATCAGCTTCTACCCATGGGGCTCCACAGACATACCCTACCATCCCTTTTTCTGCTTCATTCTTGTATTGCCAGTTGATCATATATGTCATAGTCCCCATAATCTTTTTTTTCCTTCTGGTATTTTTTAAGACTTCCTCTCTTCAGCAACTGGCACAGCTTTCTGACAATACCGTAGCTTTGCATTTCATCTCTCTGACTGCAAGTACTCTTTTTTTTGGGTGCAAATTAATGCAATGGAGAAAAAATGTTATACCTTTTATTGATTCTTCTCCCACTGGCATATTTTTTACACCTCATCTATTAGACCTGCATTATTATCCCACTGTCTTTAGGGGCTGTGACAACTAGTCCGACCCCAAGGATTTAGTCTAACCCTCTAATAATCCTTGTAGCTAGAACTGATTAAAAAAATAGTTCTTCTTTTGATTTTCATATTCTTCCTATGTACAGTTCATGCAAGTGAAGCCCTTAACAAAAAGGAGAAGAGTTAACTAAGCTGTAAATGTCAGTGGAATGCATCAGCTGTGACCATTTTGAACAGTCAGAAAATGGGTGACTGACTGGCCAGTAGAAATGAGTAGCCTTAATAAAGTTCTTACAGTACATATGATGAGTATTAGACAAGTGTGGCCAAAACACAGATTTTGATTTGAGCTAAAGCACTAGAGAGTTAAGCTTAATAGACTGAAATAACTGGACCTCAACACTTCCATTAGTGCATGTGTGCTGAATCCAAATTAGTTCTTCTAAGCCTGAACATCTCATATAATGAGTTTCCCTGAAAAGAAATTATGTGATTGTAAACAAGATCTGTCAATTTAACTCTTACACAGGGCCTTCCTGTATAATCAGTCCTTCCTAAAAATTTGTGACAAAGTAAATGATAAAATTCACTGTGTTTAGAGAATCTTATGGAAATGCAAATCTAAAGAGGAAAATGTCCTGTGTTGACAGTCAAAGCATTTCAGGATTCAATAACTTGAATGCTTAATCACTAACATATGTGAACCTCTGTGAAATATAAACATTGTTCCATACGTCCTCATCTGCCTTCTAATTTCACATTGCTTTTTGCTAATTAGCTACATGCCATTTCTCACCTAATCTCCTTTTGCAATATTTAGTCCTCAAATGACAGCATTTATCAGCCAGATGATGCACACAAACAAAGCAGGTCACTCTTCTTGCACATAAACATGAATGCCTCTGTTCAAGCTTCCTCTTGATGTGCCAGTAAAAGTGAGTAAGAGTGAGATAATTTGCCCACTTTCTGAGACTGTGTGGTATGGGGTGCCATGTTTGGGCAAGCTGAGCTGGGGAGGCCTGGTTGATGTTGCTTCAGGCTTGGCCCATTCATGTGTTCAAAGTCAGCTTAAGCAACCATACAGAAAATTTTGTTTTTCTATTCCGTTTGTGTTATTTCTCAGGTTTCCAAGCTGCCTGGGAATGGTGGCAAATTCCCTGCTGGGATTTCCTCTACAAATCTTCCACTCAGTCTCTGCCACAATTATACTTTGGACTAAACCCCTCACTTCAGAGAGTACCCTGTTCAGGTATCACAGTAGAATAGTGAAAAACACTCAAATAATGGCTTAGGGCTCTGTGGTTAAGCACATATTTAAGCAACCTGCCTGAAAAACAGATGTAGACCCCAAAAGAATATGAGAGAATCAAAGTTATTTTAATGAGGAAATAGGGTATATATAACCCACCTGCACATTCATTTGGTACTATCCATCCATTCCATAGCTTTCTAATCCATCAGCAAGTTTCAGACTCAAGTGACATGGGAGTAAAAGTCTCATATTGTTAGTTTTGATTAATTTCATGGAAATTGTTGGCTTGTTAGAGGAGAATTAAGTTTTATTAAGTCTTCATGAAATACTAATTGTAGTAAGAATTTCTACTAGGAAATAAAGAATCTACTCAGGAGAGTTTTCAAGGAATTGACATTTTATTAAATTGGTGCATGTTTTGGTTTCTTTTCCCTTCAATTTGAAATGGTGAGAGACTCAACTGAATTAATCTTCTCCACACTTTTTTTTTTCCACTTGGAGCAACCTCTGTTACAAAATTACTTCATAAGCTAACTTTAAATGAATATACACTTGTGGATATGAGATTTGCCTTTTGCTCCATGCCATATGAGAGCATATTCACTATTCACTATTGCTAGAAAATTAAATAAAAACTAGAAATTAAACTCTGGGAGGCACTAAAAGTCTGCTGCCTGTTATATGCATGAATTTCAAAGTGCCCTATTAATTTACTGAAAATTTATTGGATTTGTATTTCTTTTACACCTTATAAAGATATATCCATGAAGATAGTCCTACACCATGAAGAGAAAAGGTAAGCAAAATAAGAAAGTCATTACCTTTCTGAAGGAGCAGAATTTGAACACAAGTGTCTGGAAATGAGTGCAGAGTGAACTCTTGCTCCTAATACAAACCAGCAGGTCCAATATTAACAATATGGCATCATACCACAAATACAGATACCTGAAGTTCATCAGCAAGGTCAAGTAGATCTGTTGAGATTGTTACTAAAGGAGGGCATGAAAGAAGTTCGACCCATGAGAAGAACAGTTGTGTATCCAGAGGAAGATCTGTCCCAACTCACTAAGTGAGGATGGAAGCAGGAACAAGCAAAGCCAGGTTTCCAAGCATACAATCAGGTTTCTCTGGACTGGTTTCTCCCTTTCACTTTCAAATGAGAAATGTGACTTTTAATGTCCTAGCACTAGACAAGGTGTCCGTCCCATATGATCCTCTTAGGAGTTTGTTTATGCAGAGGTGACACCAAAATACTGATCATGCCTGGATGGAATATTTTCCTAAACAGAGACTTCAAGGAGCAAGTGGGATTCCACTGCACATGTAAGGCCAGACCAGAGCCAGACACTGGATTTTGGCTTGCAACCCAAGGGAAATATTGCCTAGACATTTGTACTAGCCACATTCATCCATTGGATAGTACAACTGATATGGCTAGATAGCTCTCCTGTCAATCAGAAGTGTTTGGATACCCAGGGAAGAGCACTTATCCCTAAAGAGCTGATCTCACTTCCCAGGGACTGCAGAAAAGAATGCTGATAGAATCAGTATTTGTTTAGGTGAAGGGTGGTGACATCATAGTGGGAATGATTTGCAGATCAGAACTAGTTCCTTCTCAGCTTCATCCTTACAAAAGCCTAGATTTTCCTAGTCAAAAGAATACAAATTATTATTTTCTGTGCTACCAGTGTCTTATAAAGGGAGTTCTCTGACTCCCAGATCCTGGCAGCGTCCTGTATTTTTGGATGGTGAATAAGGTTGAAGGTCTGAAAAAATTACTGGCTTCATCAGTGAAGCATTGATTTTGAGGTAGTTCTAAAAAGATTTTTAATAGACAGAGAACAATTGAAAGTTGAAAGATTAACTATTTTAAAAGTGTACACTTGTGTATGTGTGCATGCACCCAAGAAACAGCAGAGGAGTATTTACATGAACAGACTGTATTGGTAACCAAGGACATAGGAAACAACAATCAAACTGCTAAACACTGGCAAACAGGTATTTTTTTTAATTGATGCCAGAAACTGACTGCTCTTGTAAGGTCACAGCCCATGCATGACCTGTCACTGACACCTTTCTTAAGAAAAGATGGCAACACAGTTATAGCATATCCTATGCTGATTCTTTTCCTCCTATCTCTACAAGAAAACATAAAATTGTCTAAAAATCAGGAAACTAGGACAATGGGCTTATCTTGTTCCTGAAGGTTCAAGTAAGCATCAATGTAAAATAGCTGAGGCTTCCTGAAGTGTATGAAAACCAGTTAATCCAAGAACCTACCACAACAAACCCAAGAGAGAGTGGAGACTCAAGAGTAGCCATCCATTGTCCTCTGCATCATGCATCTTGGAGCAGCTGGGCACACTCCTCTTGGTACTGGTGACTCGATGTGAACATATAAGTGCCAAGCTTTAACCTACTTAGAGACAGTTTAAAAATAGTACCTCACCCTCCCATAAGGTCTTGCACTGAGTTTCATTACATTTGTCTCCTACAGCATATATTAGTGGAAAAGTACAGAATAATATGGTGTAGGCTTCCTGAAGACTCAAGGAGAAGATTAGTGGGACATGTCAGGTCACTTTGGGACATAAAAACAGCAGAAATGTCATGGTTAAATGGTGACCAGTTCCCTTTTTGACTGCCAGCATAGGATAAAACTATGTAATTAGCAGACAAACTAGTTTGGGAAATCTCATTACGGTTCTGGGACTGAATTATTGTCAGGCTAGAATGAAATGGGTATTCAGCAGATAAAGGTCAAGCTTTCTCAGTTGTATATCAGTGCAGAGGGAATGGAGAACCCTATCCAATTCACAAATCCCTGAAGAAAATTCAAGTTATGGAGATATATTTAGCTGTCTAAAAAGGACACTCCCTGTGATGCAGCTAAGACTAGAGATCTTCTGACTTCATGGAGGCTGCAGCTCAAAGTAACACAGAAGGCAGAAACTGAAATAAATCAAGCAGCATCTACCGAGCAAACACTAATGAGAACTTAACTCCCAAGGAAATAAATGCAACTTGTGAGAATGGTGTTAAACCTCAGCCCTAGAAAAGAGAATTGAAATAAAACCCACATGATGATAATATCTTTCATGACAGTTTCTATAAAAATACTTCCTTACTTTAGTTTGGTTGTGCTTTTTTATTTTTTCTTCAAATTATTTTTGATTCACTTTTCACAGAGTTCAAGAAATGTTAAACTAAAAAAATTAAACCTCACATATTTCTGTCAAAACCACCTGATAATCAAAATCTTCAACAGAAAATGCTATAGATAAAACCTAATGACTTCAAAAGTTATTGCTCACTTCTGCTTCCAGTTGCTAGAAGAAAAAGATTTTCAATCACAAAAGAAATTTTGCTTCACAAAAGCTTTCCTTTTAATTTTACAAGGAGTTACTTTGATCACAAAGAAGTCTAAAGCATCTCTGTTTGTGGAAAGGATTCCACAGAGCAAAAGGTAAGAGTTTGAGTTTTTTTTCCCGAGGAAAGATTGCGAAATACCATGGTAGGATCCCTTTGTCAGCTTCTGAGACTAGATGAGCTTTTGGAGAGGAATAAAAAGGTTAGGAACACAGTGTTCTTCCTTTTAAAATAAAGGCTTTCAGAGCAAAGACACAGTCACTTTTAGAAAGTTAATTCTCCTGGGGCTTCAGGAAAGATAAAACTGTCTTCTATAGGTTCAACAGTACGGGAAACTACTAACTAGGATATTCAAAATTGAGGTACTTAATAATTAAACAACCTTTTCCACATGATTACCACATTGGATACAGAGCTGTGATTGAGTTATTGCTTGATGACACTACAATTTCATGTGGGTCCTATTTTAGGTTGATTACTTGCATTGCTTAATTATAAGGTACATCACTGCTTGAACTGATTTACTGTTTTTGCTTATTGCATCATGTGATTGCCTGATTCACAAGGGCAATTATGCTCAAACAAAATCACTACCAGAAGCTTGGAGAATTGAACTCCTGCAGTGAGCAGACTGTGTCTTCCCTTGTATGTTTTCATGATGGTGGATTTTTTGCTCTTTTCATTTTTAAGCCTTGTGTTTCTTCATGAGTATAGAATAGCATATTGATTATTTGCTCTGGATGGATTGTGTGAGCTCATTTTTTATGGTGCATGAAGCAAAATATGTGAATAACATCCCTCAGTTGTCAGCTGAAATCAAAGATGCCTGAGATTGCTGTCAGTTTGTCAGGAATGGATGGAGGATGACAGCACACCCAGATGATCATGTTACCAGCCCTCCTCAAAAGAATTTAAAGTGATATTTTCACCTGTATATTCCTGCAACCAGATAAGAAGAGATAATGTATAAAAGAGGAATTACCATAAAAATTCCAAACAGAGGGTTCTCTTGTCCCCACTTGAGGGCTTTAAAGGGAAGCTGGAGCATAGTTTGGAAGGAATTTGGCCCAAGAATTTTGAAGATGAAGTTACAACTAAGACCATATGTGATGTAGCACACTTGGGTTGTGGTGGACAGGTTTCTGTACTGTCACATCCAAGGTTAAATCCAATCTTAGGATGAGATCCTGACCTTTTCTGGGGAATGAAGTAACAGCAGGAGAAGTAGGAAAAGAATTTCTGAATTCTTTGATATCACCAAAATGGAAATAAATTAGCTGTTTTAGTAATTTTCGGGAAACTTCCAGTCTCCCACATCCAGCTCTGCTTCATCTGACTTGCCAGAAGCATTTTAATCAGGTCAAAACTACAGCAGGCTGGGAGGAACAACATCAAAAAAAATTTATATGTTCATCGTAAAATCATACAATGGTTTCATTTTGGGGGACCTTAAAAATCATCTAGTTTCAACCCTCCTGCCATGGGCAGGGATACCTTGCACTAGACCAGGTTGCTCAGTGCCCACCTAACCTGGCCCTGAGCCTCTCCAGGGATGGAGCATCCACAGTTTCTCTAGGCAACCTTTTTAGTGCCTCATCACCCTCACTGTAAAGAATTTCTTCCTAACCTCTAATCTAAAACTACTGTCCTTTAGCTTGAAACTGTTACCTTTAGTCTTGTCACTTCATGCCCTTGTGTCCCTGTCCTCCCTGAAGAACCTGTATTCCAACTCTCTGAACCATTCCAACTCTCCATTCATGAAGGCATCCTTTTCACATCTCAGTGATGCCAATAAGATTATGGCCCTGCAAGCAGGCATGCATCCCTAACTCCTCTTGTTCATTCTCCATGTTCTATGTGTACAAAGGCATTTAAATTTGGTCCCAAACAAAGCCAACTTACTGGCTGGAGTGTCAGGAATTCCTCTGTGGATTTTCAGGCATTCTCCTTCTGACCTGTGATCCCACTCCAAGCTCTGGGATCTCCTGCTGACACCGACATCAAACTGGTTGGAGTGGAATGGGCAAAAGTTCCCATCTCCTGACACGTGAAGTTTAAAGCCCTCTTCACCAGCCTGGCAAGCCTATGGCTGAAGATACTCTTCCCCTTCTCTGACAGATGGACCCATCAGCCCCCAGTAGACTCCATTTCTCAAAACAAAAAATAATTCCAGCAGAGAAGGGAATAGAAAATCAAACAATACTTACTATGAGCAGAGCCTTGTTTAATGAAACCTCCTTTAGATCTGCCACCCATCCAAAAAGTGGTGGAAGACCTGTTGCCAGGGTGGATTATTTCTGACAGAGGCAAAACTCTGAATGTTTTGTCAGATAAAGCTATCTACTAGTAGGTTGATCAGGGAGACTCTTAGTCCTTATTCCATGGTGAGAGCACACCAGATATCCATAGGGAAGAAACAGCATTGCAGTTATGTGTCACAGGAAAAACTGTCCCTGTTGAACTAGGTAGACCTTACTGCAAGGCACACATTAAAGCTTATGTAGAAACCTGCTGAAATTTTCAGTTACTAAAAACCTGCTGAAATTTTCAGTTACAGTAAATAAAAGAATATGTGTTGAGTGTGATGTCAAAGGGAAGAAGGCCTGTTCCTACTTTAAGAAATCTCTCTTCTTGGATTTTGGGTAACTAGGCCAAATTCCAGGCTACCACTACTGATGTACTGGTTTTTGGTGGGATGCAGTTGATTTTCCTTATAGCGATTAGTATGGTGCAATATTTTGGATTTGTGACCAAAAAAAATTGTTAACTTAGCGGTGCTTTAGTTATTTCTGAGCAATGTTTACACAGCATCAGAACTTCTCTGTCATACTACACTACAGCAAGCAGGGGTAGTTGACAAGTTGAGGTGACATAGCCAGGATAGCAGACCACAAATGACCAAAGGAATATTCCAAACACTATGCTGAGCAATAAAAACTGTGGGAGGAAGATGGGGATGTCCAGGGTTATGGTGTTGGCCTTTTGTATGACTGTTACATGTAATGGACAGAGAACATCCCTGATCTCCTGGGGGAGGCTGAACACCTGCTGGACTTTGAAAAGCAGTGAAAGAATTCCTTGTTTTGCTTTACTTGGTAAAACACCTTTTGTTTTATCTGTTAAAGAGTCTTTATCGCAACCCCCAAGTTTTCATGTTTACCCTTTTGACACCCTGTCACATTCCACTTAGTGGGGAGAGAATGAGTGAGTGGCTGTGTTGGACTGGGGCTAACCCACTACAGCTGGTCATGCAAATGTGGATAAATCATCTAACCCTGGTGTTGTGAGGTCTGTAACCAACTTTCTGCTTTTTCCATGCACAGTGCCATTTGTATGGACTATGTATCACCTGCATGCAGGAAGGTAGTCTTGTGCTGGAAGTTCACTGCAGTTTCAGGGCCAGTGCCTCTCCACAATTGCAAAATAATGTGATGCTGCACACATCCCCCTTGTCTGTAATCTCTGGTTTTTTTTCAGAAAACTTTTTTGTGTAGCCAAAGGAAATCGCTTATGTGCCACATGACTCAAGGTCACACATCTCCTGACAGAGTTGATCAAGAGAAGCTTGAAATCTTCTGCCCAAAACTAAGAGCTGCAGTCACAAGGGAAGAATCTTGTCCTAGCACTCTTGCTGAGTTGAGCTCCATTCACTTCTGAGTTTTTCAGTACTGATGAGAATAAGCAATGGCAGTATGAAGTTTGCCCCTCTGCCTTGATATAAAAACTGCCAGTTTGCTACTTAGATGTGTTGATGTTGCTCACACAGCACCTGCACAAGCCACACTTGTGACAGTAGCTATGGAAGTCAAGGTCCCTCCAAATGGCCACACAACCACTTGCTGTTCAATCACTCCTCCCAGATTTTATTTCATCTGAAAACTGCTGAGGTTTCACTTAGCCTGTGAGCCTCAGTCAGTATGCCTCTCAGTAAGACATCTAAGAATACTTAAAGTGAAGCAGTTTCACAGTCACCGGGACAATTGAGCTATTCTAAGCCAGCCGTTCCCATCCTTTGGCCCACCTGCCTAGGGTTTTGCTGAGATACAGAGATAGACATGCATTCAGGCTGATGGCATTTTCTAGGTACACAATTCTCAGGGATGTCACTAAACTTTGCTGTCTTCTCTTTCCTGCTGAATCCTGGTGTTCAAGATACTGGACTGGTTTTCCAGAGGTGCTCAGGTGAGTCCTGTTTAATGATCATACTGAAAACTGGTTCTCCCCATGCACCAGGATAACACAGATCTGCTCCTGCATGCAACCATCAGGTAAAATATTGCCAATTACTTTGACACAAGAGCAGAGTAACCAGAAACAATGGCTCATTTCAGAGCTTTTCTAGTGGCCCCTCCTAAAGATATAGAAAACTTTTCCAGTGCTTGTATTGAGACAAAATTACTTAAACATTTTTTGGAAGGAAAGAAATGGTTAAGTCTACATATAGTTTCTTTCACAAAGTCTCTCTTCTCAGCAAAACAGGATTGAGAAGACTGAGAAGTGTGGTGTTTCTGTACTCCTTCTTCTACTTACTTCTACTCTTTACATGGCAGTGGAAAGCATGAGACACTTGTTTGATTCACCAAGGCTGAAGAGGAATTAGACTATATGCTTGCAAAATGTTTCTGACAAACAAAAGCTTGTGATAGAACAAGTGAAATTCCCTTTGTTTCTAACCCTTTCAAAACTTAAACTGATTCTATTTTAATTGCCCTTTCTTGCAACATTGATTCCTCTGCATAGATCTCACTCCCATTAACTCCCTTCTGACAAACTGCTTGAAGTGGGCGCATTGCTAAGATTACACACTTCAAGCATTGTGCAAGGAAACGGACATTTTCTTCCATCTGAATGCAGATTTTAAAAATTAAAGATCATCATACAGCTGTCTAGATGGGTCAGCTAAGATAATGTGAAGGAAAGAATATTCTGGTGAGTTCTTTTGTTTGGTGTGTGGTTTTTTTTGAGTTTTAGTTTTAGTTTTGATTGATTGTTTGTTGGTCAGTTTCATTTGGTTTAGTTTGGTTTAGTTTTGGGGGTTTTTTATTTGTGGTGGGGTTTTTTGTTGTTTGGGTTTTTTTGATCTGGAGGATAGGCAAATCAAAAGGCAAATTCCTGCTTATTTTTTAATACTACACTTTTAAAAACATTCTGTATGAGTTCTTCCCCTGGAAAGCTTTATTATCCAAATAACTAGAGCTTAAAAGGGTTTTTTTATATTTAAATTATCACCTTTTACAAAACAAGCAAAAAAATACTGGAAATTTTTCCTCTCTTAAAAAGCTTGACAATCTAAAAATAACCATTTATTATAAAAATGAAGCCAGTAAAGAATAAATATATGAAGCTTTGATCATTACCAAATTACTCAGGGTTTTATAAATCTGACCTCTCACCTCAATTTTATTTTCTCAAAGTCTATATTAAAGCAAGGTTTTGGTAGCTGTGAGCTTAAAGCTAATTAAAATGAAATTACTTGTAGAAGTGAAGACATCAGGCTTTGCCATACAAAATTACAAGTAAGTTTTTTGACACAGTAGAAAAGACTTGTCCCATGACTCACCTCCAATTACTTTACAAACTTTTAACCTTTCCTTTTTTTTTTTTTCTCCTAGTAGTTAACATTATGCTCTGTAGGTTTATTTCAATAAACTTTCTTGGGGTAATTCCCATGACATTAAACTAAATACTCTAAGGGTATGCAGATGGAGAATCCCTGCTCCTTCAGGGTATCTGGTCAAAGGAGCAATACATAAGAGCATACAGAGACAGAAACCAGAGTGACAAGTTATAAGGGAAGTCTTTATACAAACAAATCTGGTCAGCCACACCGCCTGGTGAGTAATCAAGAGCCTGTAAAAAAACTTGGAAATTTGCAAAGGATAAGGATATAAAATTGAGGATCCAGGATGTCGCAGTGGGTCAGTGAGACTATGCCAGCCATGCAGGAGATGTGCAGGGAAGAGGGAGCAGGGAGGAACAAAGAGCTGGGACGGGCAGACAAAGGTACGGAAGGGGCCTGCTGCCTGTGAGCTGCGGCTGCTCAGCGGCTTGTCTGGGGGAGCCCTGCACCTGATCACCACCGTGTGTCTTGCCTGCTGTCATCCACCTCACCTCAGCCACCTCATTCCCCACGCCAGGCACGTGAGGGGACTCAGTGCCAGCTGCTGGGGGAGCAGCGTGCGAGGAGCGGGGAGCGGCTGCTGGAGTCAGACCGGGCCGTGGCTGCCTCTGGCCAGGGATGTTGGCTTCAGAGTGAGTGAGGGGAGTCTCAGTGCCAGCAGCTGGAGCGAGGGAGGTCTTAAACGCACAGCCACTGGGGCAGGTACTGTCTGTACCCTGAAAACCAGCTTCTGGGGTGACCCGTGCCGGTGCAGGTCTCAGCACTGTCAGCTGGAGTTGGAGCACAGGTCACACACAGGTGCCAGCTGCTGGAAGCAGTGAGTGTTTGTACCTTCCCCAAAACCTGCTGTGCATGGAGAGAGAGTGTGAGTGTGAGTGTGAGTGTGAGTGTGTGTGCGTGTGCCCACTGGCAATCTTCAGGCTGACACCAGCTGATGACAGGGGAGACTCAGCTCCGAGCTATCAGGTGAGTGGACAGTCCCTGCTGGGATTTGGGGGACCCATGAGTGAGGGATGCCTGTGGGACAAGTGCTTAAGTGCTGTGTAGTCAGCAAGGTCAGGCTTTACATCCTTTGATGCATACCAGAAAAGAAAACATATTACCAATTTAACCCTTGCAATTATTAATTACCAACTTTGTGTTACAAAGCAACAGAAAGGATACTCTTCTAAGGAAAAGTGAGCTGAGACTAGAGCACAACACCAAGGCAGACATGAGCTGGTGCCTCACCTACAGGGAGCCAGGATGCAGAGCCACAGGTCCAGGTCAGGATCAGGGCCAGAGACATTGCTGAAGATCAAATAGAATCCACTGATCAACCAGCACTTGTGTAAGATGAGACAGGTCTGAGCCCAAGCTAGGAAGCCAAGCTGTTGGATCTGTGTCAGGGTCAGGACAGACAAAGTTTAAGATCTGGCACAGATGTTGCTGCTGCACAGTTGTGGTATGGATGGCAGGTAGGGCACTGCAGTAAACTTCATTATAAGTATTTCCCAAGGCAAAAGAGGGGCATGCTCTTTTTTCTACCTTTCCTCAACAGAGCTCTTAACAGTGAAGGAGCTGATCTTGGTCTCAATCAGAACTTTTTAACTGACCCAGCTAAACTAGAAGGGGAATGTGCTTACGTCATGTTGGGCCACTCAGCCAGATTTTCCAAACTTAAATGTGCTGGTGTACTGAACATGGTCAGACAAATCTTGGTATCATATGGAGAAGAGACTCTGCACTTTGGAGACAAAGCTGGCAAAGGCTCTGAATACTTCCTTCACTGCATTTTTATAGCTGTCTCCATCACAATCATTTATGAACTGAAATATTGGACCTGCTTTTGATACAAAAAAAGATATGAGCAACTTTGTGCAATGTACATTAAAAACAGGGCATGGTGGTGCATTTGCCTTTGCCCTTAACTGTTGGTTAGAATGCTCATTTCCAAGCGGCATTTTTCTGATCCGTCAGCATGCTGCTTACCTACCTTCTTCCAGCAGCACTTCCTAGGAAGGAGGAAGGATTCAATAAGTGGTTGAGAATGATAATATTTGACAACTCCATTGCAGATGTTGCCTCTTATCCCCGCACCAAAAACTATGAATACGTTTTTTTCCTAAGCATGGTAGAAAGGCAGTATAGCAGGGGCAAAGAGTTGAAGAAGGACTGGCATAGGCTCCTTGGGCACAAAAGTTCAAGGAAGCAAAAAAACACTGAAAAGCAGCAAAAAAAGCTACTTCAAGGTCACTCATGGTGACAGAAGCAGAAGTTAATCTACTTGTTTTATGAGTTGACCCTCTGCACCACATGATTTTTGAAACATTTATGGGTCCCACATCACCTATCAAACTTATAATATGCTTACATATCTATTTATACATTTTCCACAAAAATTTTCTACTTCTTGAAAAGGAAATTACAAACTCAGATATCATCTTTAAAGGAGACCAAATATATCAGCCAACCTTTGGGTGAACTCAGATGAAAAAACAGAATTAATTAATATAATTTTACACTGGCAACAAATGTATTTTTAACTCAAAGTAGTTGAAATGCCTATTGCTGTACTAAGTGCAGTGAGTGTTGCAGTAGCATAAATTATGTGTTCTACTTACACAGAATCCCCTTCTTTCAGGGTGTTCAATGTAAATCTGATCATAAGCACACTTGCTTTTAACTTGTAAGTTTTGCATTCCTCTTCACTGTGTCAGGAGTCCCTCTTCACTTACATTTTTATCTGAGATTTGTAAAAATGCAAAGGATTCTTATACTGTATCTATGACCTATCTATAATCACTGTGAGTATTTGTTTAAATGTGATTTCTGGCACCTATAAATTTGCAAACAGAAGGATGAGAGTTTCCAGTTACCTTTGAGCAGCCAGCGAAATCGCGAAATCCCATCTCAGACACCTTATCTGTACAAGAGAGGATGAGGTACCAAAACTTGTGGGTTAGAATGCTATTCTCTGCCAACAAGAGGATTCAGTCATACTGAAAGCTCTTCAATTGATTCCACTGGATGTCACAGCAAAACATTTAATTATAATTAGATTCAGTATTTCATCATTGTCAATATGAACCTGTCCGATTTACAGTATAAAGAAAATTCACTCATGGATTTTAGGAAAGCAAAATGTCAGCCTATCCACTCTGTCTTTTTCCTACTTCATGTTCTACTTTCCTAAATATGGTTGTTGTTTCACCAAGGTGGGTGGAAAAAGTCCTCTGAGGATACTATATCTTATTCATACATCTGCAAATGTGGGCTTCATGCCCTGCTTTGCCATAATTTGTGTGAGCTTGGGAAAAACACTTTGCTTATTCACTAACAAGATAATAACATGAAAGAATATTTCCAGCTGTATCAGGAGAAAAAATAGGAAGAAATGCAGCAAAGATTCACTTGCATGAGGTAGCTGAAGTCATTTGGAAGAGAACACAGAGGATAAGTTCTACAGAAGGGATTTTTTTTCTTGGTACCCTGTCGTTTAACTCTGGCACTTATTCCAGCAGTACAGAAAATAATTTTCCCCCCTAAGCCTTGCTAAATTATTTGTTGCCCATCAGTAATGAGATACCAATTCATTTACTAGTCAAAACAGGTCTGAATCTGCCTAAGCTACACACATTTTAATTTGACTGTTGCACATCAGAAATGCACTTACATTTTCATTATAGTCTCAATTTACTGCTGCATGGGGAAAGTGAAGTAGTTAACACAGGTCTGTGGATTCAGTTAAGACCCAGGAAGTAATGATGATAATACACCAAGGAAAAATACTAGGATAAAAACTGTGCTTTCTTGCAAGTGATTTACAGAACAAAAGAAAGCACTAACTTGAAGGATGTAGCCACTTCTAGCAAGAAATGCTTTGTTGAAATACCATGGTCTCATTTCCAATCTAAATTACCAGAAAAACCCAAACCCTAAAGAGAGATGACAGATATTTCAAAATGCTTAGAGAAATTAGGCAAGTATCGCTGTTTAGGATATCATGGTCTCAATCTTCAGCTTAAATGAATCCCATCTTGGTTTGAGAACAGCACATCAGAGCCCTCACTGGACAATTCCCTCATCCTTGATGTCTTTCATGGTGTCCACTTGAGTATCTCCCATGTGTTCTGCAGTCTCTTTCTTTGGATTAACTTCTTGTATGTTTTTAGGGGAGCAGGTACTACCTCCAGTAACTTGCTGGAGGTAGATTACCCTGTAGACATTGCTCCAGGGTTCCATCTGGCCCTGCTGTATCAATCCAGACAGGTAAAGCAGAGACACGTTTTGCAATCTTTCTGTCTGAAGAAGTCATATAGCATAATAGCCAAAAAAAGATGAACTTATCTTTACAGAAAGATATATCACTAACTTTGAGAAATCCAAAAGCCTGGAGTTCATAAATCTGGTAACAGCTACAAGAGAAGATATAATTTTTCTATATGTAAGAATAGTTCCAACTGCAGCTCAGCACTTTGGTTAACCAGCCTTCCAAATGTCACCATGAAGAAGATAACTTCTGCATTTTATCAATAGAAAATAAGCATTTCCCACAAGTCTGGGATCTAACATCTACATTGTTTCTTTGCAGCAACAGTACTTCATTCATCTTAGCAAGAGCATCTGAGTGCTCAACTCTAGCTTCATGAAAGCACTGTCAGAGAAGGTTGGCATATCGTACATCAGAAAAAACAAAAAAGACATGAGCCACATCATGTCTAACACACTGCAGCTTCAAGAGTCTGAACCTTCAGGTGTAGCAGGAAGAGACTGTACCTGTGAAGTAAAAGAAAACCTTGACTATGACGAAGGCTGGAAGCTGATGATGACTCACCTTAAGAGAAAGGTCCTGCCCTGCTCCAAGACTTGCAGCAATACATTCACTGTCCTCTTTGCTGATGAGAAAGTGATGCCAAATGATCTTTTCTTATAGATGAGTCTGAGCCTCTGTGGGAATCCAGGGCATCCCTTTGGCTGCCCTGGAAGGTCTGGGACCCTGGCAGGTGGTCACGAACCCCCCTGTACAGAGCCCCGAGAGACACTGTCTCTGATCTCTGTCCATGGAAAAGAGTTTTCAATCTTACAGGATGAATTACAAGCTCTGAGTGTTTGATATAAGTAGTAACTAGTGTGGCACGGGTGCAAAAGTAGAATTTTAGGATTCTAGATAAGGAGTTCAAAGGGGGCAAGATGGAGGAAATCGGGCATGCCTTGTCCTTCTTCTTCATGCCCTCCATGTTTCACTGTGGTGTTGGCATTTTTCTGTTGGTTTAGACTGGGTACACACTGTTCAGCATGGGTGACAGATATTGGCACGTTATTGTAAATATAGCACATGTAGTTTCTAGTATATAATGTTTGTAACATCCCACTGAGGGGCAGAGCCCTGCACACTGTCCTGCAAGACAGACCTGCTGCAGGTCAGAAAGAACATGTTATAGATAAGCAAGACTAAACAACCTTGAAAACCAGCACAGACAAATTACAACTTCTTCTTTGGCAGCGGGGCTGAAAAACAGAGACTTTCCACAATCTCGGGATCATTTAAATATCACAGATTCTGACAAGCTTCCTGGGACCTCTAGATGGAAGCAGTGAGTAGTAATGGGAGTGGTAGGCAACTACTACAGGTGATGAAGGTCCCCAAGCTGACTTTCCTTTGAGGGGAAGGCTTGCTGCTTGTTGGAGGCTCAAATTCAGGATACCTAGGAGAAAACTAGAGCATGTTGATAATAACTTCTTGATACAGGGATTTGAAGATCCAGCAAAGAAAGTTGTCCTGCTGCAACTGATTCTTATCTGATTCTTATGGAAGAATTGGTTGTGAATTTGTGGAAGTTGGAGGTAATCCTGGCTGGAGAGACAATGAGGTTATGGATTCCAGGATTCTAAGAGGAAGGAGCAAAATAAAAAGCAGGGCCAGCAACATGGACTTCTGGACGGCAAACTTTAATTTCTTCAGGTATCTGTTTGGAAAAAGCCCTAAAGATACAGTTCTGGTGAGAAGAGGGATCCATAACAGCTGGTGTGCATTCAAGGATCCACCCTAAAATTTTATAAAGAGCCATTCTGGAAAGTAGGAAAGTAAGGCAAGGCTGCAGGAAGCCTGCATGGATAAGTAAAGAGCCCAAGACTGAACTCAAACATAAAAAGGAGATACACGGGAGATGGAAGTGGGTGCTGGTGAGGAGGAGCACAGAGACACTCTCAGGTTTTGTAGGGGTGGGGTCAGGGAGGTTCAAACCCACTGGAGTTGAATCTAGTGAGGTACAACATGAAGACCTTCTACAAGTATACAAACATAAAAAAGTAAGAGTAGGGAAAATATGCTTCCTCCACTAACTGCAGAGAGACCATGGTGACCAAGTTCATAGAAAATCCTGAGGTATTCACTGCCTTCCTTGCCTCAATCATTACTTGTAAAACCAACATCCAGGAGCTTCAGGCCCTTGAGAACAAAAATCTTGAGCAAGGAAAATTCACACTTGGCAAGGAGAAGCAGGTTAGGGAGCAGTTAAACTGGATCTGCAAGATCATGAGGCCTGACAGGATGCACACACAGGTGCTGAGGAGCTGAACTGGGGCCATTGCAAAGTCACAGAGAATGGGCGACGTCCCTGAAGATGGGAAGAAAGCAAATGCTACTCCCATTTCAAGAAGGGAAAGAAGGGGGAAGCAGATAATCTCAATAGGCCCCTTCCAACCAAAATGATTTTGTGATTGTCTGATGAGAGACAGCTGGTAGCAGAGAATGTACAAGTATTAGAAGGACTCAATATTTTCTGTGGACTGCCAGGCGCAATTGCTCAGAAACTCTCCTTTACCAGCTTTCAAATTTAATGTTTTCTTTTTCCATTTTCTCCCTATGCTAGTATTGCATAACAGAAACCTGATGAGAATAGTCTCTGCAATTTGGTTCTCAAAAGTCCTTACAAACTGCCTGGTGAAAAGAAACATTTTCATGAGATAAAATATTTTAGAATATATATTTTCATCTGACAAACATCACATCCTGTAAGGAATAAACTTGTGCTGCATCTGTTATACAAGTACATGTTAACTATATGTTCCATGCCTGAGTAAGGCATGGTCAGCACAGCTAGGTCACTCTTAAGACTTTTATGATCTGTTTGTATTCAAAGCTTTCCATTTTCACATATAAACTAGCTGATAGCCTTTCTGAAAAAAAAAAACAAACCAATATACATATACTTGCCCAACCAATAAGGACATAAAAGAATGAAAATATTAAAATATTTAGATGAAAAATGTACCATCTATTGTCTTCAAATCAGTATTGGTGTCAGCCTAAACTAATTTAAATAGAACAAGGAAGAAAAAGACAACTTTAAATATTGACTATAATTAAATCAAGCCCAAGTAGTTTAGAATTCTAGCTAGACAGACATATTTCTCTTTCCTTTAGCATGCATGAACACAATCAGAAATGAGAAATAGCAAACATAAATAATGTTATCTCTCCAAAGACATCTCTATGCCATAGAATATAACATAGCCTAAAACTTAAGCAATCCAAAGTGTGATTTTAACTATTTCAAAGACAGTTTATTTCCTTTGGCAAGACATTTTTCCCACACAAATCAGGGTCAGAGATGCTAACCTAACTTTCTGTTTCAAAATCCAGTCAAGATACCAATTTTATGACAAATTCTACACCAGGATGTCAGCTCCCTTGTAATTAGGAATTGAAGTGAACCAGAAATGTTATCTGTGGAAAACCAAGCTTGGCCAAAAGAGAGAGGAAAACACACTAAAAAGTTAGGTATTTGTTACACCATACCTAATTGTTCACAGTTGTTGACTGTGTTAAAGTACTAACAATTGTTCTTTCAGAGCAGTAGGAAGATCATAAAATTCAAAGATCTTTTCACAAAGCTGGCTTAGAAATAGTGTATCATAAATGGCTGTAAATGTGGAGATGCTAAGCAATCAAATGCCTTTTTATTTAATCTTAAATAAAACATTTTAATTCCTAAGAATAGAATGTATGTGAATGTGAAATAGAGAGAAAGCAAACTTCCCAGCAAATGCATAAAAACTTGTCAGTTTTTCTTGATGCAGGCAAGAACATCTCCCCTAAGCCAGCCTTGTCTCCGTACTTTTGCCTTGTGACTCAAATGTCACTCCAGTTAAGCGGTGACCAAACACACTCTCATGGGAAAATCAGTGTCTCCGGCTGCAGCTGAGGGGATCAGTTTGAACTTAAAAAGTGTTAGCAGAGGCAACTACTAACCAAGAACCAAGAACCAAGCAGGGGTCTGAGGATTGCATGTGCACAGGCATCATAAAAACTCTGGCAGGGTTGTTAACAGGTCAGGAATATGTGTGCACTAAAGAAGCTCATTGTGCCCAGGATGTACAACATGAGATTTGGGATAGAAGCCACATTTGATGGATCAAGTGTTTACTGGGTTCACTTATTCAATTGCAGCTAATTTTTTTAATTGTCTTTATAATAGGAAATCTGACAAGATCTTAATTTGAACAGCAGGTATAGGTACTACAGCAATAAATTACATCCATGCTCCATTTCAAAGACAGGAGATTCAGCTTTACCTACATTTTCTATTAGTGCCTGAGTGTTTCTTATAAAAACAATAGCAAAACAGCATCCACATCACCTATAATAATAACCAGTGACTGTCTCTACATTAGCTGGAGTGCTGCAAAGGCCCTGGCTTATTGCATTGATATTCTATAAATGCAGGCTGTATTGTCTGTGACCTTTATAGGCTTATTTTCCCTTTTTGTCTCTAAAAGCAGAAAGACACCATTGTTCCTCTGGTATGAGAGGGAATTAAAATGAGAAAAATAATTTAATATGGGCCATTTCTGGGATCTGGGGACCAAGGGCAGTGCATTAAGTGTCACAGGGCACTGGACCTCATTCAAAAGTTTACTATCTGAATGGGATAGAGCTGGCAACCAGAGTGAAGTCCAGGCTACAAAAGAGTTGCTCACAAGAGTTCCCTCAAATAGCTTCCTCTACTTGATTCTTCTTTCAAAAAGGCTTCTTTGCATTCCTCTGATGGCATTACTAATTTTACACACATGTTTTTTCATCCTAGGCAAGTGTCACAGCCATGTTAAGAGATTCCTAAAACTGAGCTGAATACTTGGCTTGATGAAAAAAAGTAGCTGAGGTGCTATCATCACACCATACAAACCAATCAACACCAGGACAAGGTCTACAGAGCACAGAAATCCACACCTGGGTTTGACAAACAGGAGTCAGTGCTGCCTCCAATGAGAAAGGGAAGGTCTGAAAATCAGACCCATAATCAGACCACACTTTTAAATTTATGACTATTCAACTTCCAAAATTCTTCTACAAGGAAAAGCAAGCTGACACAAAATTGGGATCCCAGATAGCACTTCTGAGCTGCTCTTGTCCTTTCTCAGAAACAGCTCACAGGTTTGTCTAAAATCTGTCATGAATTCAAATGGTTCACAAATTATATGAGTTGAAACATGAATGATAAGTTGTTTGTAGAGTTTCTTTCCTGAGATTGGTAACCCTCTTAAAATGCTGGAGTTTATTTTATCCAGAAATGCTTATCTATTAAAGTTTAGGTGGCAAGTTTGTCCCAAATGAAATATGGAAACAGACAAGAGCTTTCCTGCATCTTCAATTTCATTTAAAATACTGACCAAAGCATATGGTATTCAGTAATTTTAACTTATTATTATTGTTTTAAACTTACTTAAAATTGGAGACTATTTTGCCTACAGCTACAAAAATGAAAATCAATCTATCTGTATTCAGTAAATGATGGAACGTCCCAACTCCTACTTGTATTGCAGTTTGCTAGACACCAAACAAGTGTTTCTCAAGCCTCCTCCTAGGCCAGGCTTACTATCTCTCATGTACAGTATGGAGGTCTCATCACACAGACCAAGTTTGAAACAGAGATGTTTCTGTGTGAGAAAACTATGTCCTGCCCTGTCACTTGTTCAGTTTTCTACTCACCCTTCCTTTTGTGGCTGATCACAATAGTCAGCAGTGACTCCATGCAGATCACTCCGTCAGCTGCATGCAGCTGCTCTTCAACACTCTGTTTTGGAGTTTCTTTAAGTTGCTTACATTCACAAACCTTCTACCTTCCTGTTGTTCCCGTTCAAGGGCTTATTGGGAAGACCAAACCCATGTCTTTATGCCCTTTTCTTCTTCCACGAGGCAAAGAACTACATAACAAATTGGGAAGCTGAGGCTGGCTGAAACTTAAGATGTTTAGAAGGCTGACAGTGACATGCATCAGACTGACAGAGATATCTCATTGAACACAGCTAAGAACTGTTGTTCTTCAGAAAATCACATTATCTCCTCTGCTTTCCATCTGGAACCTTCAGGTTTTTCTAAATATAGCTGGAAGCACCAATAGAGAATTTTATGAACAATAATTAGGAAGTACTGGTCCACTGAAAATCTTTGGAAGAGGATTTTATCAGGCAGATAAAAACAAGATCAATATTGGAAATCTTCTAATCAAGTATTTGTATTTCTTTTTGTGGCACGTTAGCCTTGGCTGATTGCCAGACTCCCATTCAGCCAATCTCTCACACTGCCTCCTCAACAGGACATGAGGAGAAAATTAGATTTAAAAGCTCCTCAGTTAAAATAAAGACAGGGAGATGACTTGCCAATTACCACCATTTGCAAAACAGACTCAACTTGGAGAAAACAATAAAATTTATTGCTGATTAGAAATAGGACACTATGGTCAGAAACAAAAACAAAACTAAAACACCTTCCCCTAGCCTCATGATCAAGTTCTTCTCATGATCAAGTTCTCTCTGTCATTTGTTGTAGGTTGGGTTGGTTTAGTTAGGGATTTTATTAATGTTAGTTAGACATATTCCTTGTACCCCTATTTTCCCTCACAGTGGTTTGATCCAGGTTGTTTACCACAAGAGCAGACCTGTCAATCTTCTCACTCCACCAAGGGTTTCTCCTTACATGGTTCTGTCAGTCAGGGGTTGCCATGCCCTATTGGGGTGTCAACCTTGTAACCACTCCCTGCTTCTTCATGAAAATTCTGTGTCAATCACCCCACCTTTGCATTTCTATTAGTCCCAAGAATGCTGTACCCACCTCTGTTATATCACCATTGGTTGTGAAACCCTATCTCAGTTTAACCCCATAGGGCGAGGCAGGTTTCCACCTTGTCCGCCCACTTCCTATTTAATCTGATGCAATGTTTTGTTCGGGGCCATTTTGCCTCACACCGATCTGAGAGGCATTTGCTCAGACCACGCATGGGGGAATAAAGGTTCTCAGTTTTGCAGGCCTTCTCTCTTCTCTCCGCTTCCTCTCAGCGTCCAGCCACTAAAGCTGCTAACCCACACCGGGATACACCGCAACCCTGGAGTGCCTGTAAACATAGCGGCTACGGCCTCACAAAGAAGTGCTAGCTGTCACTTTAGCTGCTTGAGGTTCTAACAAGCAAACGCCGCAGTCACTCTCAATTCCTCCCCCTTGAAAATGGCACAGAGGGGGATTACAGTGGGCTCTTCCCCCATGGGTTGTAGCTCCTGCCAAGATTCTGCTGTGTTGTGAGCTCTTTACGGATGAAGGTTCTTTCAGGATACCTCCACCTGCCACAGTGTGGGGCTCTCAGTGGGCTGCACTGTGGATACCTGTTACGCTGTGGTCCTCACAGCTACTCTCGTCAGCTCTAGTGCCCTTCTTCCTTCTCTCCCTTTGTTGTTCACAGGGCTGTTTCTTACATGTTTTTCCAATTCTTCACTCTTAAAGCTGCTGTGCAGCATTTTCTGCCCTTTTCTAACTGCCTTCCCAAAGATGTCATTGATCAGCTGTGGGACTCAGCTGTGGGACTCAGTTCTGCCCTGCAGTGAGTCTGGCACATAGCAGCCCCAAACCTCCTCAGAGATCCCACCCCTGAATCCTCTCCTGACCACTCACTACCAAAATGGGGACCTGTGAACCCAACACATTTCTAACACTTTCTTCCTGTCACACCAAGCTAGCATGGGAAGAGTGAGAACTCTTTCTCTTTTCCCTTGCCATAAATTCATTGTGGAATATGAGGATAAACCAGGACAATATCCCTTCATAGCCACATGTATTTCATAAAAAACAGCAAATAATTATAATAATAACTTTTCTAGATAACCCTCTTTTTTTTCTCTGCTGTATTTCAAAGTAAGCAGCAAACTCAGGATTTCTTCTTGGAGCTGGGAAGTTAGCGCTAGGACTTTATACAGCTGGTGGCTTGTTCAAGGACACTGACATCACCTTGTACAATTTCTGTTTCAACCAAATGGCAAAGTGGGTAGAGTAACCTTTGAAGTTATGAATGTGGCTCAGATAAAGCAGGTGATATTTCATGAGTGGTTTTTGTCACTCAATATGAAACAGCTTTTAATATGTGTCTATGTAATTTCTAGTGGGAGAGACTTGTTCCTTTGTGTTGATGAGACTGAGTTCCACCCTTCATATTGAGTTAGGGAGAGTGTTTTCTCTTTCCAAGGCTGAAATATATAAAGAACTTGCTGCTAGGAAATTGTTCCTTACTGAGAATCTAGGGAGCCATGTTCCCCAGGAGAATATTCCGAATTGAAGGAGCATCTGGACAATCCTCTAAGTCGTTATAGGATTTAGTTTTAGGACTTGTAAGGAAAAGGAAGTTGGAGTTAATGTTTCTTATGGGTCTCTTCCAAATTGAGATAGTCTGTGACTCTCTAAGTGAGGCCACAAGTTCCACCTGTGTTGTTTTCTTTTATTTGTAAATGCTACAGCTATTCATTAAGAGAAAATCTCTCTACATGAGCATGTACTTTGTCTGAGTTTGTCTACAGTTTCATCTCTGCACAGGCAGGGAATTGCTGTTTTCTAATTTTAATATTGGAGATAGTTATCTCCATGGCATCTGCATGGGTGGATCTACCAGTGTCTTCACTGTAAAGTGCAGGAAGAGTTAAGTATATGCGCAGAGGTTTCCTATCAGTTGGGAATTAATTAGGTACCCTGCAAACAGAACCCAAGACAGTCAGAAAATGTGACCTGGATATTGGCATTAGTTTAAAAGATGAAGAAGACTTCAGCTTAAGGCCATGGGAAAACCCTCTGTAGTTAGGGTGAATAGGAGCTCCCACCCATGATTCTCTTGTTATGTTATGCAAATTGTTACCAGAAAGTACTGAGTTCTTCATGTTGCCATTGGATATTTTTTGCTGCAAAAATTGTAATATTCCTAATTACTCTTTTCTATTGGATCCTTCCCTCAGACCCCGCCTTAACCCCTCCCTTTATAGAAATGTATAAATATCCCTGCTAGACCCTAGCTTTTTTCTGGTTCGCGTGTATTGTGCACGCCATCTTGTTTGTTGTTTTGCTATTCCATTAAAGTTATTTTTCCAGACAACCAGATCAAGGCAGTCTCTCTCGTAAAAGTTGCCAGGGTCAGTTCTCTGGGAAACCATTGGTCAACCATCCGGGTGAAGACCAAAAGGTTTCATTTGGAGAATTACACCACAGAGATGTTACTTCCAGGCAGGGTTGACAAGACAAAGAAATTGAGCAGTTTGTAGAGATAACTGATGGCCAAGGAAGTGATCTGCACACAGATGTACAAATACTAATTCACAAATATAACTGGTTTTCAAGTTAAATGTAGTTATTTTTAATGCCTAGCATTATAGATGGCAGTATAAAAAGTTCCACAAGTCACTATACAAGAAGGAAGACAGAATACATTTTTACATCCCTGCCTGAAAGCATAAAAGCTAAGTAAAAGCACAAGAAAATAAAGTGTTATCAAGGGCACTTTCCAACTGAACACAGACCATGCAGACTCTTAGAATTACCACTGGCGCTGATTAGGAAAACACAAGAGTCAAACATCCTTTCCAAGCAACTCAGACAATGTCAAATGTCTTTGATGTTTGTCAAAGACACTCACTCTGGTGAGTTGTGGTACTACCCATCTGTAGCCTCAGCAGAGATGGTCAAGAAAGCAAGTAGGGAATACTGGTTTGGGCTGTAATGGAGTTAATTCTCCTTGTAGGAGCTCATGTGGTGTTATGTTTTACATTTGCAATCAAGATTGTTGGTAGGATAGGGGAATTTTTGTTATTGCTGAGCAGTGCTTGCAAAGTGTTGTGATCATCCCCCCCATCTCCTCAGGCTGCTCTATGATCTTAGGAATTCTTGTTAAGCCTTGGTCCTAATTAATGGCTGTGGATCATTAAGCTCCCCTTGAGCATATCAATAGCATTGCCTGTTTCCCAGAACTTCTGTTGCCTAACAAACTTCTGTCTTCTAATGAATAGCCTTGGAAATTTGTTTTTGTCTGAATCACAGCTGCAGTGAAATAATATTATTGTTACTGGACTTTTGAGGAAAATTACTGACCTCGATTGAGTCCAGGATGGAAGCTGATGGAAGACTTAATCTGAGCATCTCACCGTCCTATGAACGGGTGTCTCACGGGAGGCCCTTTGAGGTCCCATGCCCGCAGTGGCTGTGCCAGCATGTCCCTTGGAGCAAGATGTGCCTCTCAGTGCTCATCAACCCACATGTTCGGGACTCAAAGAGCTTCATCAAAACTGACAGTGGGGCCTGGGCTGGTACCCCTCCTCGAGGCTGAAGCCTCTGCCCACTGGGAGATGCAAAGGCATCCCGTGTGTGCATTTCACTGAACTCTGGGGGAGCTTTAAACAGGGGGTTTGTACATATGCACACACACACACACACACACACACACGAGTGTTTGAATATCTCCATGGTTGTGTCTGTGTGCAGGTGTGAAAACTGACTTAAACACTTTATAGCAAGCGTAGCATCAATATTGCCATCTTAGATTCAAAATTAAGCTACTGTTGTGGTTATGGTAAATCTTACAGAATCATTCTGTAAGAGTTAAATCAGTCAGTGATTAAGGGCTGCCAGATCCTTTAGACATAAAGCACTGAGCAATTCCAAGGGTAGGTTTGGCAAGGGTCCATTGTGAAACTTGTGACTCCATGAAGGGTCTCCCCTCTCCTTCTGCATCCTTACATTTGCCATCCCCACCCTTTTGCATCCCCGGTCTCTGTTGTGCTTCGCTCCAGATTGATTCTAATCCAGTTCTCCTTTGTG
Source organism: Anomalospiza imberbis (assembly GCF_031753505.1). Classification (NCBI taxonomy): domain Eukaryota; kingdom Metazoa; phylum Chordata; class Aves; order Passeriformes; family Viduidae; genus Anomalospiza; species Anomalospiza imberbis. The sequence continues at coordinate 59,868,144 of NC_089721.1, read as the reverse complement.
TCCTTTATCTATGTGGTAACAGAGCAAACCTTGCTAGAGAGCTTAGTCATGCTCTCACAAATTTGAAATAAAATATTTTTTGTTGATACCTTTGACAGAGTTTCTTTAAGCAATCTTAACCACCCATTCACAACAACCTTCAAAGAGTTTTCTGTTTGTCACACCACCCCACAAGCATGCAGGCTGGGAGTGCACAAATAAGCTGGAAGGTGATACACCTGGGACAGCTGATCCCAGTGACCAAAGGGATATTCCATACCCTATGACACCACATACAGCAAAACAATCTAAGGGAAAGAAGGAACAAAGTGGTAATTTCACAGTTACAGCACTTGTCATCCCAATTAACTGTTAAAATGTTAAAGACCTGCTTTTTCTGGAAATGGCTAAGTAACTGCTGATGGGAAGCAGAAAAGAATTTCTAATTTTGCTTTGCTTGATTAGGCAGCTTGTTCTTTTCTTATTAAACTGTCTTTAACTCAACCCATAAGTTTTATCACTTTTATTCTTCAGATTCTCTTTCCCTTCCTCATGGGGGAAGAGTGAGCAAGCAAGCAGTTAGGGTGGTTAATCCACAATACAGGGTTTTTTCAAGAAATGGAACAGCTTGCTTCTAGGAGAGAAATGAACTTTCTCAATTATCATTACCTTTTGGCATGCTATAGTGTACATCTAGGAAGAAAGCTGGACTGCACTGGAGCAGCTGTCCATGGGCAGTAGGGCACTGTAGGCAGTTGAGGAGGAGTATCTGTATTCCTAGGAGTTATGACACAAGTCAAAATTCTCATTTGCCTACTTCTCCATTTCCAGTATCCATACTAGTCCTTCAATTCCCGTGCTTATACTCTCCAATACCTTGCATTACACAGGTAGCTGCAAGGACAGAGAATTCAGTCCTTGTTCCCTTCTCTTGACAATGACAAACTATCCTGTTTCCCTACTTATCTCCAACTCACCAAGCAGAGTAAGAGGCTCAAATCATGTTCAAGGGAAGCTTTTAAGTTTAGAACTTACCAGCCAGGTGTTTGCTAGTCACAACAAACCAATTTACAGTGGCATAAACACTACTGCATGAAAAGGGACCTGACACAGACAATCCCTTCTGTATGCAACACTCTGCAGAAATCCTGCATTCCTAAATACAGTGTTTTGTCCCTGGCAGTTTTATCCATGTGTATGCTTCTATTGTGTTATTTGATAGACAGGGCTGGACACAGAATTGTTTACTACTTTGTTCTGTCATGTCACACAAAGACAAAAAAAGTAATATTCAAACATTCTCTTATAAATAAGGACTAGTCCCTTCTTTCCCTTCATAAACAACTGCAGTGCATTTTACTAGCATCCTGCTTAGAATGAACAGATTTAAGTAGCATCATTCACCAGACATTCTTTCCCATTGACAGAGATGGGAATGGCTCTCCAAAGCAGCTCATTGGTTTGGAAGAAGGACTGTGAGGAGAGAGTCTCATGTTTCAGAGTATGTTCCAAATTACAGCCTGGCTTCATAGAATCATAGAATGGTTTGGGTTCGAAGGGAACCTTGAAGATCATCTGCAAACCTCTGTTGGGACACCTCAAATTAGACCAGGTTGCTCAGAGACCCAAACGACCTGACCTTGAACACCTCCAGGGGAGGGGTATCCACAACTTCCCTGGACAACATGTTCCAGTGCCTCACCACCCTCACAGTACAGAATTTCTCCTAATACCTAACCTAAACATACTCTCTTACAGTTTGAAATCATTCCGCCTTGTCCTGTCACACTACATGACCTTGTAAAGAGTCCCTCTCCATTTTCTTTTAAGTTTCTCTTTGTGTAGTGAAAGGGCACAAGCGGCCTTCTCTTTTCCAGACTGAACAATCCCAGTTTTCTCAGCCTTCCCTCATAGGAGAGCTGTTCCATCCCTCTGATCATCTTGGTGTCCCTCCTCTGGACTCACTCCAGCAGTTCCATGACCTTCCTGTGCTGGGACCCCAGAGCTGGATGCAGGGTTCCAGGTGGGCTCTCACCAGAGCAGAGCAGAGGGGCAGAATCCCCTCCCTCCCCTGCTGCTCACGCTGCTTTGGATGCAGCCCAGGACACGTTTGGCTTTCTGGGCTGGCAGTGCCCATGGCTGGGTCATGTCCAGCCTCTCACCCACCAGCACCCCCAAGGCCTTCTCACAGGGCTGCTCTCCACCCCTTTATGCCCCAGCCTGTGCTGGTACCTGTGTTGGTACCCTGATCCAAATGCAGCACCCTGCCGTTGTTCTTGTTAAACCTGATGAGATTCCCACATGCCCACTTCTCGAGCTTCTCTAGGTCCCTTTGGATGGTATCCTATCCTTCAGGCGCATCAACAGCTTGCAGAAGACCAAAGCATGTGGAACCAAAAACAAGTCCCATTTTACAATTTCCTGATTTGTGTGCGCTACTCTATATGGACTTGCTTCAAATACGGAAAACAAAACCATGTGACTAAGTGCATTTAAGAGTGGATTGACATGCATAGTTGGGTCGTTCAAACAATTTATTTTGAAAGTAAAACACAGTATCAAAATGTTTACATTCTACAGCGTTGTGAATAGGGAAAATACTGAGAATTAGATCTCTTCCAGGCTACTCAGAACCCAAGACAAAAAAATGTAACCTGGTCTCCTTATCAGCTCTGTAGAGAACTGCGCTCAACAAGTCTTGGCAGGAGCAACTGGACCTGGTACAGGCACTTTGTCTCATGCTAGTAGCACTCCCTTTTCCATTTAAAGAGAAGGCAGCAGCAGCCTGCTCAAAACCAGCCCTACACTGCACAGACCACTGCTTTGTTGCTCTTTTGAAGAAGCAGGTTGCCAACTACAGCAAGGGGTCTCAGCCTTTGCTGAACAGAGCAGTTTTCCCACTTGGATTGCTGATTCCCAGGGATCCCTTCAAGCCCAGTGCTAATATAAGAAGGAGCTCACTCCACCTTGCTGCTCCTCTCCCTCAGAGCACCATGAGTGTTTGCATGCACACTGTGCCAAGAGTAAGGTCTCCTTCTCCACCCTTCTCCACCCTTCTTGGTGCCAGAGCTCTTACAGCACTGAACTACAGCTTTTAACAGCTGACCCTCATTCAGACTGAAGCTCTGGCAAACCAGAATGGTAATTCATTCTAGTATTGGAGATTCTAGGCAAGATAGAATGCAAAGCAGATAACAGTTTTTCTAGATAAAAACAGAGTAGAAAGGCCCAGGCTTCTAGCAACACCAGATCTATTGTAAAATATGTATTTAGAAAGGGCTTTGAAGATGAGCCAGTACTTTGCATCAGATGACAGGGTGTGATTACAAAGGAGGCAAACTTCAATTACAGTGTTATTATACTAATGGATGATGTACAACTAATTAATCCAAACCAGATTATTAAATACATTTTCAAGATTAGTGCCCCTTATCTTTCATACTCAATACATGTGGCTGGGACTCTCACTGGAGCTTAAATATTTCCTTTTGAGAGCTAGAGGGGCTATGCAAATGTTAGTCTACATTTTCATGACTTAAGACACTTAACCATTCTGAATTGTTACAAACATAGATCTCCATACTGCAGGTAATCTTCTGTTTATGTGAAACATCTAGTAAAAATAATGTGTTACATAATTAGATACTGTCTTGTAGAGCAAAAGTAGAAATTAATATAAACTATGTATTTTTTCTGCTACTTTCTCTGGGTGACACCAAGTTCCCCCAACAACGAAAAACAACAAAACCCAGAAACTCTTAAAACAGCATGGTTCAGATGAGAAGCTGATTTAGTTTTGAACTGGAAAAACAGCCTATTAGGAACAAGATAACAACCTCACAAAAGGCCTGCAATATGAGAGCTCTGGATATTCAGCATTGCTCAGCCACTGCAGAGGAAAGGCAAAACAAAGAAGTTCTGATGTGGACAAGGTTATCTTCAGTTTTCCCATCACACTCTTTAGTTCATGGTCAGTGCAAGACTGAGAAGAGAAACTCATAGAGCATGGTGGCTCAGGGACCTCTGGCAGTTCTTTGAGAGTGGCAGATACACATGACAGTTCATAGTGGAAAGACAGCTTTCTGTAGATTTGGCTGTATCTGCTGAACAGCAAGACAACTTTGACAGCCAGCCTCTCCAGGGAGCTTGGCTCATTCTTCTACAATGCACTTTTCGTCTACAGAATGATCTTTTTTCAATCCTTCTTATTAAAAGAAACCAAAGAAAGAAAACTTCCTTGAACTTTAAACTTTTAATTCTCACTCTTCAAATAGGCCATTCCTACTTGTGTTTATTTTTCACAACTCTTTCATTCTTGAGGTGGTAATCTAGTTTTAACTGGACTTGCAGCTAACAGTTTATTTCCACTATGAGTTCAAGGAGGATCAGAATCTGGATGGTTTCTTTTTCTGTCTTGTGGCAGGGAAGATTTGTCCAGCTTTGTGACAGCACAGAGGGGAAAAGTAGCACTCCTTAAAATGGTGTCTTTTCAGGACAAGTGATGGAGGTGGTCTGTCAGGATCCCTTTAATGTCTGTTTTGCAGCACATGGGGATCTCATAGAGATGAAGCCAAACAAAAATCTCAATTGAAATGGCTTTGCAGTGAAGCTGTGTATCGGCTGAAGCTTGAATTTTTTTGGTAGCAAGGCAGCATTAACTGTCAGCATTTGGATTTTTCTCCACCATACATAATTCTCTTGATGGGAAGACATCTACAAGAATAAATCTTTTCTTCTCTCATTTGACAAGATAGATAGGACAAATACCAGGAAAAAGGAATTTTTTTATACAAGTCTCCCTTGTTTCCAGATGTCACAGATCCAAAGTTCTTTTTCATACCTCAGCTGCAGCATTTTTGAAATCTCACAGTCTAATTCTAACTCAGCTTAAGTATCCAACTTCCCAAGAAGTTTAATTATGTTTATCATTGGATGTCATAAAATTCCCTGAAAGAATAGTCTTTAATTACAATCCTGTTTGCTTTGGCAGCACATTTGTGAATTGTATGTAACATGATTATTATTTTGACCACCAGTAAGCAGGATTAAAACATTTTTCTGCAAGAATGAATTAAACCTGCCCCAAGGCTATTAGGTTCTGGTTATTTATTTTCTAAGCAAGTAGATCACCTGGCAAGACTAAGTTGCTAACATTAATTAAATTGTCCTCTTGCTTTATCATAATTGACATTAAATATATGGTCTTAATATTCTCCTGATTAGCACACAAAGCTGATGCACGGCATAGAGTGAATAAATGCAACATAGCTTTCTATGCTCTTTTACAGCTTCATTAATCCTAACACACTGTTTGCTTGATGCAATTGCCTGAGTACTCCTCTGGAAAATCAGGGTAGACCTCTGATCAGCATGAAAGAAGCTGCTGTTGCACTCGTTCAGGATCCAGAAAGTGAGGGCTTTGCTGAAGTTTGGTTTGGAGGCTGGAGGACCATCTGGAGAATTCTAAGCACAAGTGGCATAAACAGAAATTTATTTGCCACTAGAAAGCTTTGCTTAATGTCTTCATGAATTAAACTTCCCTTGTGGCTTTTAAAACATGTTTCTAGTTCTTTGTTCTGACTAACAGTGCAGAAAACAGCTTATCCCATTACTCAATGTACCAATCTTCTTACCCAAGGAATTGATAATGGCCATACCTTGGTGCTGCAACCTGGATATGAGCAATCTCTCTTTTGGGTAACATCATGCTCATAGTTTTGAAGAACTACCTGAGACACAGCTTATGCCCACTTTCTGGATCCCTCTAGAAGTGCTAATGTAAAGGAAAATAATGAGAGAGACTGGAGGCATGAGAACTATAAAACATGCACCACTTCAAATATGATTTTAGAGCAAGATACCTGCAAAATGTTTTGAAAATGGTGAGAGAGTTATGTATGCCAAACTGCTGTTTGCCAAGTTTGCAAGTCGGCATTTAGTCTGAGTCAACACCATTGAAAATGCAATATTCTCCAATTGCTTGTGGCTAAAGAAAGGAAAAGAATTTCCTCCTAGACATAACAAGGTCTCCAGGGGGGAAATGCGGGAAGTACTAGAAAGAAGGTAGACTAATCAGGGGAAATGACAGTGAAATAAAAAGATCCATATTATCTATGGTTACTTGGTTATGTCTCATTGAAAGAATCCTCAGGGAGGATTATTTTATAGGGCAAAACTAGCCTTTCTATCACTAGGTCAGTCCTCCTTACACAACGTTTCACAGATGCAGCAGGAAGATCATACAGATGTCCCACCCCAGACATGCTGCAAAGCATCTCTCCATAACAGGACTCTTCCCCAGCTCTCATGGCCCTTCTACCCTACAGTCTTTATCTTGGGATCAATTGCCAGCCTCCAAAATCAGTCTTGATTATTTTCTCCTTCTCCCTCAGCCAAGTTCTTTATTGGAGAGGGGGCTGTGATTATCTCAGTGGTATAAGTGAGCCTTTGTGGGAAGAGTCCTGTGTCTGGAATATTATGATGGACAGTAACAGGATTTTCAGCAGAGACAGGCAGGGAAGTTGAGGTGGAGGGATAGCACTCAGTGTAAAGCAAGGGTTGGACTTTACAGCACTTGCAGCAGGGGACAGTTAAGATTTGTTTAGGTAAAGAATAGCAGAAAAATTAACAAGATAACAAAGTGGAAGTGATTCTGGGGTTCTACAACAGGTCACCCAGCCAGGATGGTGACAGTGATGTGTGATTATTCTGTCAAGAGTTAAGGGAAACCTCTAGATAAGTTGTTCTTGAATTCAACTTCCCACACGTGTTGTTTGTAAATAAAATGGTCTTGCGGGTGCTGTGATGATCAGTGGCTGACTTGGCTACTGTGAACATTAAACAGTTAAATTTAAAGACTGGTGGTATGCAGAAAATGGTCAGCAAAGCTACTACCATGGCTTTTGTAAGAGCAGACTTCCTGTTGCTCAGGAAGCTAGTTAGAAAGGTCCGCTAGGAACTGGTTTTCAAGGGTTCATAAATGCTGATCAGTTTTAAGAGCTATCTTTTGAGAATGGAGGAGCAGAAGTATGTGCAAAAATTCAAGCAAGTGAGGTAAAACTTCAGCTTAGCTGGACAGGAATTTCCTTCTGGAACATGGACGAAAAAAAATTGTATAGTCTTTGGATGAAAATTTAGGCTGCGCAGGATGATTGCTGAGATGCTGTAGAGAGAAAATTCACATGGCCAAAGCTCAGCTGGAGCTAAAGATAGACATACTATGGTAGATGGTAGAATGGCTTTTTAAAGTGTTTGTGTTTTAACAGAAAAAAAATTGTCCATTGCATGAGGAGGTCAGTCACCTCACAAACAGAGATGAAGATGAAGCAGCGACATTTTATTTCTTCTTCACATCTGTCTCTAACATCAATGAAGGGCCTGTGTGGGGCCCCTGGAGCTTCAGGACCACAGCTGTGGAAATTATATGCTCCCAGTCAACTTTGAACTTGTACTGAATTTTCTGCTGCAGATGAATGCACAGAAGTCCATGGGGCTCAATAGGATTCATCCTGGGATACTGAAAGAGACGGCTGATGGTATTGCAGGACCTCATTGTTTATCAACACTTTTGTGAATCTGAAGAGGTATTAGTCAACAGGAAGCTAGCAAATAGTATTCCTATTTTCAAGAAGGGCAAGAAAGAAGACTCTAGCAATAACAAGCCTGTCAGTCTCAGTTCAGTCTGGTAAAATGATGAAGAATATTATTCTGGTAGTTATTGAAAAGCACTTCAGAGGAAATGTAGTTGTTAGTCAAAGGAAACATGGGTTTGTGCAGGGACAGCCATGCCGTGCTAACTTAACATCCTTTTATGAAAAGGTTACACATCTAGTGGATAAATGAAAGGCAGTGGATGTGTGTGGGTTTTTATTTTTTAATAGCTTTTGACTCTGACTTTCATTGTATCTTTCTGGACAAAATGCCCAGCATCCACGTATTGCATAAACAGTTGCCTTGAAGCCTTTGGCTCAAAGAGCTGTAGCAAACGGGGTAACATCTGGTGACCAGTCACTACTGGTCTGGCCTGTTCTCTTCAGCGTTTTTGTCAGTGACCTGGACACCAGAGCTTAGTGTGCATTAAGCAGGTTTGCAGCAATACTAAGTTAGGATGAGCTGTGGATTCCCTTGAGCACAGAGTCGTCTTACAGAGAGATCTTGATAGATTAGAGTGCCTAGACTCACCAACCATATGAATTTAACAAAAATAAATACCTGGATTCAGCTCTTGCAATGGAGTAATCCCCAATGTCTGTACTGTTTTAGAGACTAGAGGCTGGAGTACAGCACTGCAGAAAGGGAATTAGGGATTTTCCTTGACGATTAGCTCAGTGTGAGTCAACAACATGCCCTGGAGCCCAAAAGTGCTTTAAGTATTTCATTAAGCACAATGTATCTAACCAGTTCAAAGCAGTGATTATCCCACAATACTCAGATTGGTGCAGCTTCACATCAGGTGTGTGCAGTCTTTCACAATATAGGAAGGATATAAAAAGTAATAAAATGTGTCCAAAGGAGGCAACAAACATGAGAATACATGCCAGCTGAGCAAAGAAGGGAGGAAAGGAGTCCATCTGATTTTGTTTTATTCAGTGGGCACAAGAAATATTTGTCCCATGGCAGAGACCATGAAGCATCAAATGCTTGGGTTGGAAGTATTCTTGTTACTATAAACAATCAAAAAATATTTTACTTTCTTCATAGACTTTAAAAATAAATAAGTATGTATATTACTACATATGTAGGAGCAAAAGTCAAGCTCATTAAAAGTTCATCCCAACAGAGAGAGAATTCACAAGCAGATCTGTTGATCTGCTTGTGAGAGAGATTAATACGGGAACATAATGCTTGCCACTATCTGCAGCTGCCACTATAGTATTAAATATTATCTTGTCCTTGAGATTTTCTTGTCAGAATATCCTGAGGGTGCTTTCATTACTGGAAGGACTTGTTTCTCCATGACCTAGGTCAAATTCTACCCTAAAAGCCCTTGCATTCTATTTAGACTGTGGATGAGAAAATAGATGTTATTGTGGTCCTACACTTAACATTGTACCCAAACAGTCTGAAAGCATCACCAACTTATTCCACAATGTTGGTAAGATGACTAGAAGCAGTCTAATGGCTTGCACAGGTCTAAAGGAAGGCAGTGCTTGGGAAAGGGCTGCTCTAGAAATTAAGACCAAATTAACTCCTCTTGTAAACAAACTTAGAGGGAAGTCTGCTCTGGGAGCATTTGTTAAGTGACTTAACTGCTCATTTATAAAGCAGCAGCAGGGAAAAAAACCTTAATTTTAAGCCATCAGGTGGTTTGTGGTGTTAAAGTACACTTTGAAATCCCACATGAGTGACATTTAAAAGGAGTTAAAGGGTAGAGTATGTATTAGTGAATTAAATTGCACAGATGGTGTAATTATGCAGAAAAAAGCATCAGAAACACAGGGAAATTAGTGTTACACTAAAAATGAAATCTTTACATATGAAAATGCAGTTAAAGCAGTCAAAGAGCCTTATCTTTGCCTTACAGTGACACTATGAGGGAGAAAAGGGAAAGGGAAAATAGTTTTAAATGAAATGTGCCTTCAATTTCACTTCCAAAATCTGTAATATTTGAAGTGTTTATCATAAATGCATAGGCTTCCTTTTCCACTACAGCAAGAGAGGGAATCTTTTAACTGCTGCTAGGTTACAGACCTGACTTTCCTAACTTTGAGGAATTCTATATGAAGACAACTGCATTTCTAGACTTAGTGACAATACATTTAAGTCACTAATGTGATTTTGAACAAGCACAGGAAATTACAAACAAGCAAATGATCATGAGCCTAAAGAAACTGAAAAATGTAATACTGGAGGCAAAGAAAGCCTGGGAATGAGAGTATGACATAATGAAAGCAGGAGCACAATTAGCTTTATGCAGATTTGTAGCACATGCCACTGCTGGAAGTTTCCTGGCATTAAACAATGGAAAGTATGAAATGAAGAGGCAGCATCTGCCTGGAAGTCTATTAATGGCCAAGTTGTTCTTTTGGAGGGCACTGACTTGTGATGCCCATCTGAATCAGTGAAGAGAAAGAGTCCCAAATATTTTATTAAATTGATCAAAATTATGATAACTGACCAGCACAAGAATCCAGATTAAAAAAAAAAAAATTGATGCCAAGAGGGAGGTGAAGAATACAGAACTATTTGCTTTGAGTGCTTGAGTATCTCAGTTGTTGGTTCAGAGATCACAAGTATTTTGTTTCATATCTGCCAGTTAACCAGGCTTCTTCACACAACTCTTTATGAAGAAGCATCAGTCTTCTAGTACAGACAATCTTCTAGAATGACAATTCAGATTACCTCATCTTGTAAGACATTTCACATACAAAGAACAGACACAATGACAGAATGAAGTCCAGAAGTGAACTGTTCACCAATCAGACCTCCAGTGACATTATATATGGAAAATGAGAAGTTCTTTGACTTTTGAGAAGTCATAGAAATACCACTTCATTTTCAGCACACCACCTTCTACAGCTCCACTGCCCCTTCCTGGAAGAAGCCTAATCAGGTTAGCAGTGTCCATTTTATTCCAAGACTTCCTTTCCCTAAGGTAAACAGAGATGATGGGGAAAATCAAGGGAGTGGCCAGCCAGTCATTCACCATGTTGTGTACCTCCTGTCCAGCTGACTCAGCACTCCAACATTTGGAAGAGATTATAAGAATGAAAGCACAAATCACTGGAACCTTAAAGCCACAGACACATTTTTCTTACCACCCAGCAAATTCAGTGTGTATCTGAGGTTAATCATGGTTACCAGATTCAGTTTGCCCTTGTCCCAAAGCTAGTTATTTCTTCTTAGTCAAAACAGTTTGAGTGTATAGGTTCTCTTCCCTCCATGGTCTCGAGTGTTTCAGACGCACATCGCTTAGTAAAGCACCCGCATGTGCCAGGGTTTTTTGTGAGGAGCAAGGAGAAGCACTTAGAGGTCACAGATTCTCACCTGAGGTTCATGATCCAGCCCTTGTTCTGGTGCCTCATCCAACAGAAGGCCTCAGAGATATCTTCAAAGGAAGCTAATATGTTGTACCTTTTGAAGGATGAGAGCATCTGCATGTCCCACAGACATAACATCTCAAGGCACACATGCTTGCAACTTCTTGCTGATGTGGGTAACTTCCAAATTAGGAGACTGGCTGTCAAGTGTGCCCCACTCTGTGAAATATCACATGTACCTGCACATCCTTGAAGCAATCTTGAAGAAGTTCTGGGTGTCAGGACCTGACCACTGAGATATGCTGCTTTGCAGAAGCTGGTTTTCAGATTTGTGAAAGAAGGTTCTTACCTGCAAATGTGTTTAGGCCTTCTTTAGGAAAGGCCTGAATTCACTAGTGTGAAGAAGAAAATGGGGTCAGATCAGATGAAAACCTACCACATCAAACACAAACCAAGTGCAAGAACTATGATCTTGATAAACATAACATTTTAGGTCAGGGTTTGAACAGCAGTTTCACATGTAAATGCAATAAATGCAGCTGAAGAAAGATTTGGGCATCTTCATTAAATACCACTACCGTAATTTATTAATGTCAGCAGTGAAAAGAGCTAATCACAGAGCTGAATCTTACAGGGGAAAAAATTCCAGTTGACAGCTGCCTCCTTTTCCAAGACTGTGTCTTCCCTTGAATGCTAATATGGGGACTTCTCTTGTCCATTCATTGACCTCATCAAACTCTCTGTATGAAAGGAAGACAATATGATGATTAGCTACTGAATATGCTGAAATGGGAGTAAGAGTAAATTGTGTGTGAACTGAAACGGGTTTTTGACTTTTTGAGTTTCTAATTTCATTTTCATTAACACATCAGAAATACAATTTGTCCTACTGGCTGTGGTTTCAGTAATATCAATTAGCCAGTCTCAGGACATGTGTGATTACTGAGACACAGGCATAACCTTTGAAAGATGGAAAGGTTTCTGTCTATCTCCTAATTCTCTTCTGTGACACAATTATCTCTGTACAAGAATATCTTTCACTGTTAGTGGTATTTATTAGGCACAAATGAATATTAGCAAAAACAGAAAATTAATTTTATTCTTAGATTCTCAACAAAATGGAATTAATGTCACATTAAAGATCACACATAGAACCGAGAGACAGGAAGAATGTGGTTATTACTAGTGCAGGTGCAAAGATGACAATTCCATCAGCAATTGGAATTTCTAACTGAGCCCTCACAGAAAACACCTTCCTGCTTCTCCAGTTGTGGGGGACTCCCCTAAACCTTAGATCAGTCTCTGCAAAAGGCTCATTGATGAAAAAAGGGGAGGAGGAGAACTATCTTCAATTCCTGTTATATGCTTTAGACTTTGGGATGCACACCCTTTCTGTGGTGTGAAGCAGAATCAGCAAAGTTCGAAGCAGTGCCACAAGTCAAACTCCTAAATGAGAAGCAGAAATTTTGCAAATGTGTCCCTGGAACTCATCTCACACAAGCCCAACAAAATACAAGCTTGGTAGCAAAAACTCCGAAGTTAACACAAATTATTCAGTCTCCATAGTAGTATGTGTGTCATGTAACAGCCTCTTTATTCATTAACCACTTTTATTGAAACTGCTTGACAGACCTTTCCACAAGGACTGGCTCTTGAAATTCTCTTTTAGCTGAAGTTCCTAGCAAGGGCCCTGGAGTGCCTTGTTGGAGTTCTAAACAGGAAAGACCAGGATCTGATGAATCCTGTGAAGCCTTCTATTTCTATAAAGATTTGTTCCCTCAGGACATGCATAGGGTCTCAAAGTCTAGAAGTAGAGCACTTTAGCTCTAAATACATAGGTCTACATTTTGTCATACAGCAACCTTTCTCAATTAAATGGCATCTGTTTCAAGGGCAGGTGCATTTCTTCTGTCACACCTGGTGCTGGACAATCCATTTGTTTGTGCTGATTGTTGCATGTAGTGGAGGTGACCATTGCTTCTTATCTATGGTCCAAAGTTCTCTGTCTTCCTTAATTTCTGTGGCAATTACTTGATCCTCTAGCAACACTACTCAGCAGAGTGAAAGACCCAAAGACTGAACCAGAAATGTAGCTGCTTCTTGGGAGAACAGAATATTGCTGTAGTCATTAAGACATCATCCAGAAAGGTTGGCTTCCCATGCAACCCAGGCCTTACTTCTGTATACTCGAGCAAACCCAGTTCTGGGTACAACCTGTTCCTCTGGCAGAATGTCCCAAATGATAGCCTTCTATTGTCCTTCCTCACCTGGAGTTATTCTTGACTACATTTTTTTGTAAAGTCTTGACAGAAACACTGTTCTAATGCTGTTCTGGAATCCATAAAACAGGAGATTATAGGACCAGGAGTCACAGGAATGGTTTGCTCTAAACCAAGATGCAAGTAATTCACCTGAGAGCAGGGCTTTGCTTTTATTTTAAGGCAGTCTGAGTAAGCCTGGCAAACTGCCTCAGAAACACGTGGTACCTGTCCACAGAATGCTGCTTTTCCCTCTCTTTTGAATGACTCCTGAAGACCAGTCGGGATTCCCACCTGTGATTGCTCTAATTGCCAGGACTCTCAACTCCAGGAATCATTTACATTTCCCAGCTACTGGCTTCATGATTTGAGGGAGCATCTGTTAAATTGTCCATGTGCCATGCAATTGCTTTCCTCATGCACAAATTCAAATGAGACAGATCCCAAGGAAGTGTGGTGTATCATGAAATCTTCAAATGTGCTGGGCCTAGGATATATCACAGATGTTCCACTGAGATCTGGAAAGAGAAAAGCCAAAATTTGTCGTCTGTCTTGGGAGTCAAGACCTGGAATTAAAGTCATCGTTACCTTCTCTACTACAGTACTGACAGACCCACAAAACTGGTAATGCTATCTCACATTAAGAATTTTCCACATTCACATGGACTTGCAGCCAGCAGAAGGACAGCTGTTAATGAACAAACAGTTAATTAAAGGCAGCTTATAATGAAAATGTACAAGTATTCTGTGAAATTTGGTCACTGAATATTGATAAAAGGTGGTCTCTAATGCACTAAGAGTCTAAGACTGCACTTACTGATGCAGGATTTATTTCCTTCTGTCATATATAACTTGAAGAAGGTTTCAATTTCAAATAGTTGCTGATTGTTATATTTCAATCTTGATTAATTCTATCTCTAGAGAATCCCTATTCTCTCTCTAGAGAATCCCAGTCAGAATTGAAAGATCAATTTGAGAAAATAAACTCACATTGCTATACATGTGGCTTTCTAAAATTTTCAAGAAAAGTGACGAAGAAGGGTAAACATTCTGGTGATGCAATTTCTCGGGGAGAAAAAGAGTGTTTTTCACAACCCACTGGGAGTGGAGAGTGCAGGGAAGAGCTCACATTAAGCATCTCACCTAATTAGTTTCTTTATTTTCTTTACAGACAGTAACATCCTATGCACCCAATTTCAGACACTTTCAAAGGTCTAGCAAAAGTTAGGAAATACCCGAAAGTCAAACACAAAGGTAAATTTAGGGACAATTAACTTCTGCTCACAGTCTGAGGTACCTTACAGGCTGACGCTCATGCCCTGTCAGAGAAAGTTAACATGGAGTCAATCGTGGTCCACTGTGTTTGACCTGATATGGTACAAACAACAAGCTGTATCATGTCTCTTGTTATGCTAGGATCTGTACAAACAGTAGCATTAATTTAGTGTCATAGAGAAATATTCAACAAAAAGTTCTCCTACTAGTAGAACATCTTTATTTTCATAAATTTGTTTACAACGTGTGCAAGATTCAGCTCATACATACACACACATACACCTTTAGTGCCTCCCGGATCCCAAGGAGTGTTAGGGAGTAGAGAGAATTCAATAACCAGAAGCACAGCTGGGCATCTTTTGTGTGGAAGCCTCAGAACAGTAGTTTTTGTTGCTTTACAAGAGACCCAAGTTAACAGTTTATTTGTTTAGTCAAAGCCAAAAGGAAAGATAATGCTTTTAAAGATGTAACCCTTTAATGGCACCATTTTTTTCTCTTTGTCTTCACATTCAAGCTTCCTCTTGATACTAATGGATTTTAGTGGGTTAAAAAAACCACTCTTGAGGGAAAGAAGATGGGAAAAAATGGTCTTGAGTGACAGAAGTAGAAAGCTTGCCAAAGGGGATTTTTTTAGAAACTAAGCTCCAAATATAAAGGCCAAAGCCTGTTCAAACACTGCATTAGGAGGAACATATTCACTCAAAGGTGATGAGTTGATAAAAAGAGCTTGGTTTAAGATACAGGAAGAAAAGAGTATGACTTTTATGACATTATTATCCTTCATAGGAGGATAATACTGTTTAAGATACACGGAAAAAATACCCTCCTTCAAAATACAGAGACCTTAATTCAGAAACAAAGAACTTAAGACTCATCATTTTTGTGACTGACGATACCAGATACTTTGGAAGTTTCTAACCTGTCAACAGGATGTAGATTCAATTTTTTCAAGAGTATAATCATTTTTGCTAAACTTCAAAACTTCTTTTCTCCTGACACAGAAAAGAAAATAATTTCCTACTAGGTTCTTGGTAGCTACCTAGAGATAGGAAGCTATATAGATGTGAAAAAAGTGAACATTACTCAATAGTATAAGAACCTGCCGGAAAGACTAAATTCCCCTTACTTACAGCAGTGCCTTCAAGAGGCAGCTTTATTGTGCCTGATGAACATTTTTGCTACCAATTGTGGTTGGCTTGGTGACTTGGTCTGGAGGCACTGGCTTAGCACAAAGAAAAATCAGAGAAGAATAGAATGCTTCATCTGCTAAGTCCTGTCCTTGGAAATAGGACAGCCTTTGTTGATTTTTCTTCTTCAATGAGAATCTCTTGTCAAAGTTCTAGGCACAAAGGTGCTTTTCAATGGACCCTAGTAATCTGAAAAGCTGTAAGACTTGCAGTGCTGGATTGCTCTGCTGCAATTCTTACTCAGGTGACTTTGAGATCTAGCTATTTCTAGATCCTAATATCTGAATTAACTTTGAATGTGTCTGGCAGCCCAGATGATTGACTGTGGCCCACATCATTCTGTGAAAGTGAATGCAGACATTTTATAGGGTGGCATCTCTCTACTTGATTTGTAGTGCCGGTAACAATCTGATAACACACATCCATTTAGTCATATGCATCGGCACAGATTCTGACTACCTATTGCCTCCTTAGAGATGATCAGCCAACTCTGTACAATACAAAATAAAGCCTATAGCTCTGACCAAAGCTGGGATGCCCCTTTTGATGCAGTACTTGAGTCCTGTAAGAAGGAATATGCTGCCTGCAGTTCTGGAGGCCTCAACCTATTGAATCACTGAAGAGGAAGGCATATGAGCCACTCTTGGTCACCCTGTTGCTCACATGTTTTACTTAGGCTAGAAAAAAATCTGCTACCTTAAGGATGCTATTAACACTTCACTTACTATTGTTTGGCTTAATTAAATGGCTCTGAGTAGTAACTGCCTGGGGAATTAAGGTAAATGTTTTTTTAAACATGAATGCAAAAATAAAATGGCCAGGAATATGTGTTGGAAAAGGTATTGCAACCTAATTTACCGACTTTTCTGGGGAGCAAGCCTGACTTTATTGCTCAAGACTTAATGGTAGAAGACTTGGGAAGGGACAGAATTTATTAGCTTCTGTAACGCAGTTCCTGTTTAGTTTGGTCCAAACTAGACTGAACCATAATTATTATCATCGATGGCATTGCTGCTGGATTAGGGATCCTCTGTTCTGCCTCCCTCCAGCCCCCACTGGTTTGTTGGATTGGCCTTTCTTAAGCTGTGATTCTAGTCACCAGAACACGAGTATATCACCACCACAGCTCTAGATGTGCACCCAAAACTGCTTTGTCTAATGAGTTCAGCACTGTTAATTCAGCAGTTCTACACTGAGCATTATCCTACAATGTGTCTACATGAGCTCATACAGTGTGACAGAAGCACTATTAATCACTTAGACAGTCAGAAGCAGGCTGTAATTCATCACTACACCTGCATAAGAATAACTTTATTTACATTCCTTTTGCTACTCCTTCAGAATTCCTTTTATCAATAATCTGCCCAGTATAAATATGTATAGCTGAGTTAATTTCCTTAAAATCAAACTTTGTACTCGAAATGATCACAGAACCATTATTATCTCTAATAATGTAGCATGCATCACTGTAATATTCTTTCAAATCAAATTGAAATCTAAAAAATCTGACTGTAAAAAAAATAGTAATTTCTGTTTTTTATTGCCCCTATGAATGTAGCTTGTACTCCCAAGAAGATTTTCAATGCAGTCAGCACATAAAGATGACAGACACAGCTGTCACTAGGTACATATTTCAAAGAGAATCTTTGAGAATTTCTTGTGATGCAATCAGGGGAAAAAAGAATTCTAATACCATGAGTATGATGGTTTCTTCATTGCTTTTAATTCTCTGACTGCCTTCATTTTTGTCCACAGCTTTAGGAGTCTTCTTGATTTATCAGTTATTCATGTGGCATCATCAGCTTCTGTTAAATACCTGGCCTAGCAGAGACAACAGCTCCAGGTATAAACCCAACCTGACAAGACCTGATATTTAAAGGAATTTTAATTATTTCTGAGCTATGATAGCGTGAATAGGATTTATTTGAAACTTTCCCTCATAAGAAATGTTTCAGTTTAGAGATACATCAAAGTTCAGTGGGGGAAGGGGTTCATGCTGTCATCCTGAAACAAGTGAACTAAGTCATCTTCTGGAGCTACACAAACACCTCTGGTGGGCACTTGCCTTTTTTAAAGAGCTGAAGTCTCTCACAGTATGAGGGCATTCAACATGCCAGCAGCACGCTACCAGGAGCTGCTGACTTTTCAGAAATGCCTGTGTCCAGCTGGCCTGCTGCTCTGGGCTTAGTCACCTTCATCCACAAGGCAGTCTTTCCACAGGAGGGATCAATTCCCTCCCTTTTTGTATCCTTAGCATTATAAGTATCCAAATGCTTGCGAGCAAGGACTCTCATGTACCTCTTCCATCTAGCATACACAGCACACACCCACACCCACATAAACCCCACTTCCTGCACAGTTCTTTGTGGGGACAGGGAATGAGGTCCCCTGAGGAAGTAGTGGTTTGGAAGGTATGGCCTTAAGGTGGTTTGGTGGTTTGGCCTTAAGGTTTTTACAATATGTGCAGGACATGACTATTCTGAGGGACAGATCTTCCAAATATTTTTCAACAGAGTAATTTAACCTTCCTATTGAAGCCCATTTAATTATGAAGCTGTAATCAAATTCAATACTCGTGAAATTCAAATATTTGTGCCCTTCTGAAATCATTGTGCTACAGAAATACTGAAAAGAGATATAGGAGTGTTGTGACTGCTTGTCTCCCACTCTGAAATCATGATAGTTGGCTTTATGTAAGACATTCCTCAGAAAGAGATGTAGTTAACATGCTCTCTAGCCAGACTTTCATCATCCTTTCACCACTCCATCCTAGCATCCCACTATCTTTATTGCAGAATGATTTTCTCAGATCTAGGTTTCTTTTCTTGAAGCTTGATGCATTCTTCATAATTTCTAGGAATTCATAATATTTCAAATGGTATTCCTATTATATTGGGCAAGCTTTCTTGGATAACTTCACTGGGAAATGATAGAAGACTTTGGTCCCAAGACAATTTCGTTGTTCTACTTGGATTGGGTCAGCATAATGGAGTGGAATCTTCTGGATTAGGAAGTAGGACATAATGACATAAGCACGCATCAACCTTGTTTTGTATTTATCATAGTACCAAAGAATCATAGAATGGTTTGGGTTTGAAGGGGACTTTGAGAATATCTAGTTCTAACACCCCTGCCATGGCTAGGCCAGGTTGCTCAGAGCCCCATCTGACCTGGCCTTGAACACTTCCAGAGATGGGGCATCTACATCTTCACCTATCCCAGTGTCTCATTATCCTCACATTAAATAATTTCTTCCTCATATCTAATCCAAAATTACTCTTTCAATTTGAACCCGTTCCCCCTTGTCCTGTCACTACATACCTTTCTAAATAATCCCTCTCCATCTTTTCTGTATGCTCCCTTCAGGGACTGGAAGTCCACAGGATATTCCAAAGCTTTCTCTTTTCCAGGCTGAAAAACCCCACTTCTCTCATCCTTTTTTCATAGAATAGGTCCTCATCCTTCTGACTGTCATGGTTTCCCTCCTCTGGACTCGCTCCAACAGGTCCATGACCTTCCTGTGCTGGGACCCCAGAGCTGGATGCAGGATTCCAGGTGGGGCCTCACCAGAGCAGAGCAGAATGCCCTCCCTCTACCTCCAGGCCATGCTGGTTTTAAAACAGTTGTTAGCTTTTGAAATACGTGTTTCGGGTATTTTTTGCAATTTTATTGAATTGTTGGTAATCAGGAAGCTATGGCAATTACACAACACATGGAGGGAAAACCTTCATTTTAATAAGCAAACAATGATATATGGTTTTCTTAACACAAAACAGGTTTTTACTTATGCTGTTAGGTCAAGTTATGCTTCAACAGAAATTGAAATTAATTAGAAGTCTGTACTACATTTTTAAAATCTGCTTTTATTTATATTATCTGCTTTAAGTAGAATATATAGAGGAAAAAAAATCAGAATAGGTTTTGCATCCTGAAACTGATTTTTCAAACAAAATTACCACAAACACTGAGCAAATGGTTTAATAGACTAAAGACCATCAATGGAATTCAAGATCTCAAAATAAGTTCCCACTCATATCACACCAGAAAAAATACATTCTGCTTCTCTTTCTCTAGACCTCATCCAGTTTCCTTAACTCCCAGTAAACCAGTCACTGAAACAATTTTGGTATATTCAAGGACATTTTTGCTGCACTATGTACATGGACATCAGGCTGACTTTGCCTTCCTGCACCAGCATGGCTGGGTTTTTCAATACAGCCTTTCACAGGTCACATTTACTCATGTTCTGTTCCTGAAAATGCATAATAGAGGTAAATCACTTCACCAAACGTTATCAAATGTAGTTAACTTCAATGTTTATTATATTATGAAATTATGTCTGTTGAATAAGTTTTCTTTATTTACATTAATTTTTAGCCTTTAAATTGTTAAGAAAATTTGCATTCATTTGGAGCTACGAAGAAATACAACAGCCTGAGAATGACAACAGAGTTCTCCTCGGCAGGGATATCTGTTTTTCTCTGCAGAAACCGAAACTATGCAGAGCAGCAGACCTTTATATGTCACAGCCAGTAGATAAGGTAGCAAAGAAAACCCTGTATAGCAGTAGGTCATTTTTTTTGTATCTTTGTTTTCCTCCATAGTTGTCATATACTAAAATGATAATGCAATTTTGGAAACCTTTCAGCTACCAGAATCTATGGAGCTGTTTAGAAATTCCTCTCTGGATTAATGAGTTTTCTTGTGGCCATTTTGCAGTGGAGTCCTTCCTCATTCCACTAAAACCACCTACACATCTCTTTCAGGATGTCTCAGTGCTTAGCCAGGAGAAGTGCAGTTGCTTTCCACTTCCAAGTGACCTTGTAAGAACCATTAGCTAGTCACACAAGAGAGAAAAGAGCATCTGAACAGCCTTAGGGTTTCTTGACACAAAAGGCCAAAAATAGATACACTTCTTTTTCTAAATTTCTGCATTTCCAGACTTGTAAAAATGACTATGCATTTCAAGGAAAAAAATCACTGTCAGCTAAGGGACCCCTCTATGTCCTGCATTTCTTTAACACCACAGAAAAGGAGCTAGTTCCAGCAAGGTACAAGATCTGGGTGCAGAAGGCTTACATTTTTCTGGATGTTCTGCAAAGGATCTAGTTTCATGCCTACCACACAAGCCTGGGTATGAACCATGTGTTTCCCCGTGCAGAAATGGAACTGTTACCCAACCATAAGAAGTTTGCTAAGTTTGTGTCTTTGCAAGATTGTCACAGCACAATCAAAGCAGAACAGACTGCCTTTCAGTTAAGGTGGTACTACTCAAGAGGCAAGATCAAGTTCATTGGGTCCTCTAGGCCCATGCCACATCTTTACATTTCTTCTTGTAAATGTCCTGAGACATGATAGACTACTAAAGTAAACTTTCTACAAAGGTCTTTAACCTCAAAATGCCCGGAAAGTGTGAGGTATATTCAGTGTGGAAAAGTCAGACTAGTAGTGCTGTCTGCACTACATAAAGTGCATCCTAGGGCCCTTGATAATAAGCAGTGTAGAACAAAGCCTTCTTCTTCCACAAGGCAGCCAGTGTGCAGCCTTCAGCTCACACTTACTTTGTCACCATCCTGGGGACATCCAGCATTAAACACTGGTCTGAAAACAAGACAAGCTTCAAATACAAAAGACAGTATGTCCTACAAAAATCCATGAGCATGTCGCTACCCAAGAAAGTACTTTAGTCATGTCTGCCTAACATTTAGGATATCATTAACTCTTCAAAGACAGCCAGTGCCTGTGCTAGATAAAGCACAAACCTTCAGAACAAGAAAACAGATAGTCAGGACCCAAGGAAACAGGAAACCAGAGCATACCCTGGCAATAGAAACTGGTCTTCAGGACCAGGTTTGCTCTTGTGCTTCTTTGCAAAGGCAAAGTGTGAACCCAGACACGTACAAACACACATGTGAGTAAATACAGGTTCATAAATACATACAGGCTTATCTGACAGGAAAGATAAAAGTGAAAGTATACAGAAGAAGAAGAAGGGAGGGAGGGAAGGGAAAAAAGGGAAGGAGAAGGAGAATGATGGGCATACATGAAGTTACACAAGCACAATACACCACTCACAGATTGGTTTCTCTTTGTAGAAGACTTCAACTGACAGGGTCTTAATGTTTGAGAGGATTGACTTGAGTCTTCCTTTGTAATTGTCCCAAACTCCAAATATATAGGAATTTCTTTTCTCAAGGAAGTTAGGAAGAGAGACAAAGTGCCACATTATCCTTGGAGAACCAATACACGTCTCCCATAATGTAAATGAAGACAGTTCAGCAGATATTCAGAAAAATACTGTTGTTCTTACTGCAATGCTGGAGACTGACACATTGAATTATATGGAAATTCTTTCTGGGCAACTCTGAATTCTCTGAGATTGCATCCTAAAAGAGAGAAAGTAAACATCAACATGTTGAGCTAAAACTTCTGGTTTGTTTTGGTAAGAGTCAGAGGTTTTCTGCAACAGTGACTTTCTCCATAAACAGAAAATTCTGGTTCAGTTCCATTACTGAGAAGATATCTAGCAGATTCAAAACATCACAGAGATCCATGCATAGCAAGTGTGTTGAATTTTTGTGAAACAAACACCAGCTTCTTATGGTATGGCTAGTACTCATTGCACCAGTGACTGACTTCATGGTTTAGAAGAAAGAATGAAGAATCTTATGGCTATTTCTTACTGCAAGCAAAACTTTCAGCACAACAATAATAAAATAATCAACCACAAATAAATAAGTGCTTTTTCAAAAACAAAACAAAACAAAACACCCCAACCAACTCCAAACAAAACAAACAAAACAAAACAAAACAAAAAAAAACCACAAAAACAAACTAACAGGAAAAAAAAAAAAAAAAAAAAACCACAAAAAATCCCCACCCCATAATAACTTATCACTAGGCAGCAGGAGTTTATTTTTATGAAATATTTTTGGATACTTCAAAATGGGAAAGTGATTCTTTAATTTGAGACAAGGACACATTAAATTTTTACTTTAAAATCCTGAAAAACAGTTTACAAGTGACTTAGGAAGATTAAATTCCTCGCAGATTACATTTAACATATATGCCAGCTCTGATGGGGCCTTGCTCTTCACACTGGCTCACATTTATGTCAAGTGGCAATTTCCAAGGTCTTCTAGCACTGTGAGAAACTCAGATCTAATTAATGCTTTTTAAAAGCTTAGTAGGTTTTTTTTTTCAATTTCAGCTTTAAAAACAGGAAAATATTCTATGTTGACAAATCTAGTCTGACACCAGGTCATAACTTTTCTGGAGGCATTAATAATGATCTGGAAGGCCTGCCCATTTTATGTATTATGCACTCTGATGAAGATATCTTAACATTTCTTGTTAGACAGTTAGAATGCATTTAAGCTCTTAAAATTATGACACATTAATAAACATTGTAAGAGGGTGATGTATATACTGCAGGATATACTCATGACTTTTTCCATTAGGAAAGTGAAAAAAAAACAGTGTAATTATTCAGAGAACTCTATTTTCCTATCAACTGTCTTTCAAAAAGGAAAAAATAATGTCTCTTCCATAGGGTTCCAAGCAACATCAAAATGTTCTGGCTTACTTCAGCAAGCCAAATTTTTTCTGTCTGAGCCAGTTCTGCTTGCTCTATTTGTTTTTGTATGAGTATGGCAATTTTTCAGACCTTTAGTTTGCTTGTCTCTCTTACACAGTCTGATTTGAGTTCTCCACCTGGATTATGGATACCTTACTCTGAGAAAACGGCATTATTTATCCTGGGAACCTTTATTTGCAGAATTGCAGAATGAGGGGTTTTGGCATATTGCACAGAGAGGAGTCTGACAGTACAAGTTCTCTGTTCAAATCAAATCCAAATATTTAATCAATTTTAAAATTAAATGCAAAAAATCTTCTTTTTAAGCAGAATCAAAATATTTTGACCCATCACTATCATTTGCTGTAGAATAATATTTCACAACATTGACATTTTCCACAGGTTTGAAATTTACACAAAGCGTA
The DNA here is from genome assembly GCF_031753505.1 of Anomalospiza imberbis. Classification (NCBI taxonomy): domain Eukaryota; kingdom Metazoa; phylum Chordata; class Aves; order Passeriformes; family Viduidae; genus Anomalospiza; species Anomalospiza imberbis. The sequence goes on along the minus strand of NC_089721.1, from coordinate 59,844,465 downwards.
GCCTCATAGAGGTTTCTAGCAATTTCCAGTACTCTGCTTAAAGCAGAGTCAACTAGATAAGCTTGCTAAGTAAAAGTTTAGATATCTCCAGTAAAAGCTTAGATATCTTGAAGGATCTCCCCAGCTCTCTTGTAGGCCACACAGCTGTCAAGGAAAAGAAGTTTTTTTCACATGTTAGATGAGGATTTCCTGTATATTTATGGACATCATCTTTTATTTTCCCACCATCCAGAAAAAGTCTGCCCCATCTTCTCTGTATTTTTCTGTGAGAATGGACCACACCTGACCACACACCACCCTAGCAAAAGTGGTAACATACAAACGTGAGTGCAAACTGTGTCTACAACACACTCAAAATTACCTGATATAGCTTGAGCCCCAGCTGATGGTGTTGAAGAGAAGGACAACGTTCAGACAGATCAAACCTTAACCAGGAGTTTACAGAGCAACTTTTGAACACAGGGAAAGCCAAAAAGAAAAACAGAAAAGGAGCATGGAACTGTGGTGATGGGGAGCACCTCTGGAGGGGAGCAGCGAGGTCAGAGCAGCAGTCAGGCCAATTTGGCACTGTAAGAAACAGCACTGCTGGTGCCACACCCTCCATCACAGACAAAGGCATCTCCACAGCCTGGACCATTTCCCTCCCCACTGCCAGCAGCTGCATTCGAGCTGGCTGGGGCTCAAAGGCATGCAACCCCAGCCCTGGGTATGCACAGAAACCACATGACACCTTTCCTACTGGAGTAGGATATGTGGACTTCAAGGACCAGCCTAAGCACTTCTGAACATTGAGTGTCTGGCACAGAGGAGAATTGTGCTACAGGAATCACCTTGCCAGGAAAGAGAAATGCATGAAACTCACATGTTCTAAGTGCAGGAGGGAACTGCACTTAACTGCGTGAATGTAGAGTAGGTGAGGGCTTTTGGAGGCTCTTATTTTGGAGGTTGGAAAGTGTTTATACAGATTTAGTAGTTTAACTGTTGTAATGCTGATAACAGTATCACAGGATGGTTCATCAAAGGATAGCTGAGGATGGCTGGAACGGATGCCTGGAGTTCATCTGGTCCAACTCCCTGTCCTCAGGCAGGGCCAGAAAGAGTCACGTGCCCAGGACCATATCAAGTGGCTTTTGAAGATTTCCAAAGAGGCATAATGCACAGTCTGTCTGTGTAACCTGTGCCAATGCTTTATCATCCCTACAGTGAAAAATTATTTCCCAGTATTCAGGAGGAACTTCCTGTGTTCCATTTAGTACCTACTGCCTTTCACCAGGCAACACTGAAAAAAGAGCTTGACTTCACCTCTTTTCAGCCTCCCTTCCGGTCAATGCATACATTGGTAAGATTCCCTCCTGAACCATCTATTTTCCCAGTTGAACAGTCTCAGCTTTCTAAGTCCTTCCTCACATGAGAAATACCCCAATCCTTTAATGCCACAGTGGTGCTTTGCTGGACCCTCCCAATGTGTCCGTGCCTCTCTTATACTGGTGATACCTCAACCGGAACCCAGTTTCAGCACTGGTGTGGTCTCAACAGTACTGAGCCAGCTTCCACCTGCTTGCAGGTGTCTATCACATCAGGATTCATGAATTTATATTTGTCCAGTTTGCCTAAGTATTCCCTGACCTGATCATCTTTTCACATGTTCTTTCCTCCAGACTTTGCCTGGCCTCTGGGCCCTCGGATTCCTGAAGGCCAGTCTCACCAGTAAAGTCTGAGACAAAGAGGGCATTAAGTACTCATGTTTTGCAACATCCAATCTCAGTAGAACTCCCATGTCATGCAGCACTGGGCCCACATTTTACTGGCCTTCCTTTTGTCACTATGTAGTTTAAAAAGCCTTTACAGAAACTCAAGGCTGTATTCTGAATGTATAATTTCCTCATTAATTATGTGTATATAATAAATCAATAAACAACTTGGATTTTCTTTGATTTAAATTAAGTGGACTGACCAGTTTTCCATTGAGATATCTGCCCAGATTGATGTAGAAACAATAAAAGCTCCCCTTTACATCCTCATTTATAGGCTGATCAAGAGCTTTTCTTTTTTTTTCTGACATCTCTCTAATCTGTCCTGCTCTCAGTCCCCTCCACTGACTTGCAGTGGAAATTATGAGATATCTTCACCTTTTTCTTCTGTTTGCCAGATAGTATTTACTAATGAATCTCTTTCCCTACACCTGGAAATCCATGTTACCAATTCTCTGTATGATGTGCATGCAATTTTAACTCCTGGGAATATGCAATTGCTGGAAGAGTGTATAGAAATCCTGAGTACTTCATTATCTGCTCATTATTTTTGCCACTTTGTAGGAAGTGGTGCAGTTAGTGTGTCTTGTCTCAAAGAAGTAATTTTATTCTTCATTAGGCTTGAAGGTTTAAAGTGCATTTTACTCTGCATTTATGACAGAGAT